>NW_028242667.1:0-248704 GCF_964263255.1 Lissotriton vulgaris | reverse complement strand
CTCACACGTCCGTCATGTCTGTAAGTGCTGTAAGTGCACAGCACGTGCGCTGCTCACTGATGCCGTCTGTGACACGGATGGGTGACGTGCAACTTTCTTCCTTCACCCGGCTGCACCCCTAGAGGTTTAACTGCACCGCATTGTTTACAGTGCATGTAACTACACATAACGGGGTCGGTGTAGGAAAGCCCCTCCCCCCGTGCAGCATACCGGGCTTTACGAGGGAACAAACCGACAAGGCGCTGTAGAAAGTGCGCCACGAGCTGCAGTGGTCGCTGTGACTCTTTAGGCAAAGATGAGAGGGGCTCCAAGCCACGGGTGTACCGAGGACACGTATGAATGTATGAATGCTTTGTGTGTGGCCTGTGGGCGCTTTGTGTGTGGTCTGTGGGCGCTTTGTGTGTGACCTGTGTGGCCTTTGTGAGTGACCTTGGGCGCTTTGTGTGTGACCCTGGGCGCTTTGTGACTACACCTCATAGTATCACACACTTACTTATAAACAGGCCTGTCTGTAACCATCACAGCTTCACTCACTGCACGCAGAAAAAAATCTATTTTCTGTGAAAGCGCGGAATCTGATCAAGTCAGGTATAATTTATTAAAGATTATTTAAAATGATTACAACCATGATAATCGCATCACATCTGTTAATTATCTTGTCAATTGATCAGGTTTTTATTCATCCAAATTGGTCAGTCAAACTACCTCAGTGTAAAAATAAAACAAAATACTGTGTCTAGGTATTTAAAAAGGATTCGAGTTATGAACATCTGTGACTATCCCCTATAGATTTACAACCGACACAAGGAATAACATTTAAAGTTTAAGCAGGAAATATTTGAACAACAAAAACATGTTTTCTCTCTTTACTTATCCGTAGTGCACAATGCACATCCACTGGTCCTGTGTCCACTCTGGTACCTTGTCTGACTCTAGATGCAGAGTCTTTTAAAGGCACAGGGAGGTCCCCTGAGGCCTGTTCAGGCAGAGATGGGACCTGCCAGGGCATGGGTGTGAGAGAGAGTCCACTGGGCAATTATCAGCTATGAGCTTTTAATTGCACCTGGAAAGGTCTCAGAGCACCATGGTAAGTTTCACACCGTGTTCATGTTCTGTTGATTTTTTCATATTTAACATTTTGAAATATATTATTTTTGTTAACTTCATTTATCAATTTCATGGAAATGCATATTTGTGATTAATTTTTGCAAGAAACAGGATGCACCTATGTAAAAATCAAAACTGCAGTCCTATCTGCTGTGCCGTAAAAGTTTGTGTAACAAAATTCATCATTTAAAAATAAAAATACATTTAATAAACAAGTCAGTGCCAGATGTATCTTAAAGCAAAGGTCAAACAACTCCTCTCACAAGTCCACAGCTATATTAATATAGACAACTGTCAGGAAATGGGGGGTAGAACCCCACAGAGATATTTTAAGGACGCATGAAATTTAGTGTAACAAAATCCATGATTTAAAAATGAAAATGCATTTAATAAATAAGTCAGATATTCACACATACAGGTTGCTTCATGCCCAAGGCTGTGCTTTGGACAGGTAAGAAATGTCACATAGACGAGGGAGGGTCCCCACTTTGACCAAGTTTGCTTGAAGTGAGTTTTAACATCAAACCCACACTCAGCGTTGCCCCCAAAAGAAGGGACCACCGGCTACCAGGGGCGTCTCCTCCGTAATGGTGGAGGAGCGCCGCTCCACACCCCGCGCCAGCAGATGATAAATAAAATGATAATAAAATAATGGTATTATTATAATTTAATTTATTGAAGAGAAGTGGAGCCCACACGACAGGTAAGTGTAAGGGGTTTATTAACTCCTTGGACGCTCTGAACAATGGGAAAACCAAAAGCTCAGCACAGGAGGAAAATAACACTAGCATCGATGTGGTTAAACGTCCAGCCACAGCACCTCCCCGGCAGCAACTGCCAGGAACAGAATGACAGCAGTGTTCCACGCAGGGAACATTCTGAATACAAAGCAATGGCAGGCAAAACAGGCAAGGGAAAACCCAACACACCTCCCTTTCTACACAAGGAAAGGAAAGATGAAGAAGAAAGAAAAAGGAAAGGAACCAAAGAAAAGTATCAGAGAACAAGGAAATAAGCACCAAAGAAAAGAAAGAGAAAACTGATCATCATAGGTATCACCCCATCATATAGTCTTGAAATTTCACAGGAACAGATCTGACTCTGGGGGAAGTTACCCTCTGAGGTAATGAGACAGGAACAGGGGCAGGAATCGGTGAACTCACAACACCATCCACCGTGGGGTAAACAGGGGAAATACCAACACCCAAACGCTTGCTGACACTTTCAACCATAGAATCGGGCACAATAGAAACCATGGACTTGTACCAAATCCTTCTATCCTCCAACACGACAACACAATCTTTCACCGCTGACACCTTTTTGGGAAAAGAAAATCGCGACTCCCCCTTGCGAATAAACCCGGGCCTCTTTATCCTTACCCAGTCACCAACCTTCACTTTGGGAGACAAAACACCTGATCTAGTACCATACCTTTTCTGGACAGAAGCCCTGACATCAGCAACACCAGCTAAACAAGCAGCATCAACAGCTTTTCTAGACATCTATTCTTTGTTCAACTTAGTCCTAGCAACCCTACCACGCAACAAAGTAAAAGGAGCAACACCAGTAGACACATGCGGAGTGGTCCTCACAGCCCATAACATGTCACCAACTGCCTGACGCCAATGCAAACCATTCACCAATGCCAGTTGAAGATGCTCTTTGACTACCCGGTTAAAATGCTCAACTAAACCATTACTGCGAGGATGATAAAGCGACGTGCAAATGTGTTTAATACCAGCCTCCTAGAAAAATGTAGACATCTCAGCAGATACCAATTGCGTGCCATTGTCAGAAACAATCTCCTCGGGAAAATCTTCCCTCGAGAAAATGTCACGTAAAAATGCAATCACCACAGAAGAACTGATGGAATCGACAAACCTAACCTCAGGCCACTTGGTCATGTAATCAATCAACACTAAAATAAACTTTGGAGATGAGCCAACAAGACCATATGGACCAGCAATGTCCAAAGCCAGTTTGGACCAAGGAACACTCTTCACAATGACACGTTCAACGGGTAAAGGATGCGTGACCTGAGACTTATCACTCACAATACATTCACAACATTCACGAACGAAATGCTCCACATCCTTGTCTACACACGGCCACCAAAAATCTTGCCTCACTCTACGCTTCATTGACCGAATGCCAGGATGACCTTCATGAGCGAGTCGAAGAATCTTACCTCGGATAGAAAAAGGAACAACGAGCAAACCACCTCTTCTCAAAATTCCATCCACTAGAGATAGTTCATCCTTAACTCTTAAGTAAGGAACAATTTCAGAAGGACAGTCTTTTTCACACGGCCAAGATTTAGAGAGAAGATCAATAACAACTTGCATATCTCCATCAGAAGCAATGCCATCCATCCACTCACATTCAGAAAGAGCACAACCAACTGAGTCACTCAAAGAACCAATCGCACAAACCACCTCCAGATCGTCATTTGCAAAACTGTCGTCACAATCAGAATGGGGTAGCCTGGATAAGCAATCTGCAACCAAGTTCTTCGCCCCAGCCACATACTCAAGCAGATACTGAAATTCCTGCAACCTGAACTGCCATTTAGAAATTTGTGGAGTTGCCCTTCCACCCCCCTTAGTCGTGAACAAATTAAACAAGGGCTTGTGGTCAGTCCTCAAGATTAATCTGTTGCCCCAGAGAATTTTTTTTAAATGCATCACTCCCCACCACATTGCCAAAGCCTCATTCTTGATGGTCGAATACGTTCCCTCGGCACCCCTCAGAGTCCTGGAGTCAAAAGCAATGGTTTCCTCGTGACCATCGTTCCTCTTCTGCATAAGAACAACTCCCATACCCACATTGCTGGCATCGGTGGAAAGAATACATAAGTCATTGATGTTAAACAATTTCAAAGGACGAGCACCAATAATCTCTAGCTTGATATCATTAAAATTCCGACAACAAACATCATTCCAAACAAACTTAGCATTCTTTTTCAGAATACTGCGCATGGCAGCGGTTTTGGAAGAAAAGTTTTTCACAAATTTGGAGTAATACTACACCAGACAAAGGTACGAGCGTAATTGATCCTTGTTCTCAGGAACAGGAGCATTTTGAATAGCATCAATTATCTTAACCTTTGGTTCAACCCCATTCTGGGAAATGTGGTGACCAAGATAGTCTACATCATCTTGAAAAAATGTGCATTTATCCTCCCTCAAGGTTAGACCACTGGATTCAAGGATGCTCAGAACAAGTTTAACACGCTCATCATGCTCAAGTTCAGTCTTGCCATGGACCAACATATCGTCCGGAAAAAACACAACCCCAAGAATGTCTTTGAATATGTTGTTCATCAGTCTCTGAAAAACGGCCGAAGCCGAAGCCAACCCAAAAGGCCTACGGATGTAGCGATAAGCTCCTTTTGGGGTTGCAAAAGAGGTAAGATGTCTAGATTTGGGACACAACTCAATCTGGTGATAAGCGGATGAAATATCGAGGGATGTGAAAAATTTAGCACCCTCGAGGGTAGCTAACATCTCATTTATGTTGGGTAGAGGTTGTCGGTCGATCCAAATGTTGCCATTGAGATCGCGCAGATCGACACACATCCTCAAACATTTGTCGGATTTCCTGGCCAAAACTATGGGGGCGAGCCACTCGGAACCCTCAATCGGCTCGATCACGCCAGCAGCACACAACCGCTCCAATTCCTTTTTCAACTCTTCCCGCAAACTTAGAGGCACTTTCCGCACTTTATGCGCTACAGGCATGGCACTTTCTTTTAAAATTATGCGATGCTGAAAACCCTTGAGTTTCCCTAGCTTCCCACTGAATACCTCTGGAAACATAAGTGCCCACTTGGAGTTGTTTACTAGGGACACAGTAATCGCCTTGGTTGGTGCAGAAGTTGAAGCATAAAACTCACATAGTTCTTTTTGAGATATCACCATATCTGGATGGTTGGGATCCAAAACTATGTTCAGTTCACCATGTTCATCCCACCCCAATAGGTTGGTACCATCCTTGACTATGAATACTACACCAGTGGTGTGATTGAAGTGAAATTCTAGTTTTGCAGAACATTTACCTAAAACTTCAACTCTTTTGCTGTTATATGCAAAACAAATTATACTGGAAGGTTCCATAGGTAAGTCAGTCAGTTTACTAAAATCCGCAGAATTCAATAAGGTGAAAGGAGAACCAGAATCAGCTAGAAACTTGCAGGCAACATTATTCACAGCTATAAGACACGAAGGAGGCTTCCTCTTCCGAAGCCCAGACAAAGCAGACAGTACAACCACTCCGGCCTCATGTGAAGCAGAAGACAGCAATAATAGTTTGTAACCTTCCTCATCAGATTCACCAGAAATGTTTTTTACAGAGCGACTGGCTTTGTTAGCAACCACAGCTTTGCACATGCGCGAATAATGACCTTTGTTCCCACACTTGTAGCAGGTTTGATTGAGAGCAAACCAAAACTTTGCGGAACCGAAATGTGATCTACTACCACATCGAAAACATGACAAATCATTTTGTACAAACTTACTTTGCGAAGAAACATTGGTTGGAACAGGACGAGCAATATTCGGCAAAGCACTAGCTTTAGGCTTAGATACGGGTTTGGAATTCAAGAGTTTAATCTCTACAGCAGGAGAGAGTGTGGAAGGAGAGGAAAGGCTCATTTCTCTTACACAAAACTGGGAATGCTCAATACTTTTAGCCAGAGTGAGAGCAGTCTCCAAGTCAGGATCACCAGAAGCTAGTAGCTTCTCTTGAATTTTCTTATTGGAAGTTCTTTCAATAAGCTGATCACGCATGATTTCATCCCTAAATTCCCTATAGTTGCAGTTAATGGCCAATATGCAAAGTGCAGCCACAAAATCATCAATAGATTCCCCAGGTGTTTGAGCGCGTTGTAAAAACCTATGGCGTTCCAGCACAACATTCCTTTTGGGAGAGAATCTTTTATCAAGAGTTTTGATCAAAGAAGCATATTCATCAATAAGAAGAGAATCACCATTATCACCACCACTCACTGTAGTGCTCACCACCTCCAATGTCAAAGTTTTTAAGATGTTCCTTCCCTCATTGCCAAGATTATAAACAAGTAGAGCTTTTTTCTTTTTACCAGTAAAAGTGCCACCTTCGATGGCCTCTAAATACGCCTCAAACGAGTCCTTCCACTGCTCCCATGGTACTGACGGAGTGCCAGCAGTTTGCAAGAAAGGAGGAGGAGCCAAAATACGATCCATTGCGTGGGTGAGTTGCTGCCGCAGTACACACAAAAGAAAATAATTAAAAAAACAAAATAATAATTTTTAAGAACAAGAAAATATTCACCAAATAATGTTCACATTAAAGATGACAAAAAAAAATGTACTTGAACAATTGACACGGTTTCATTGGTGGTGAATACGGAAGGGTGTGCCCCTCAACAATGGTGAAAGAACACAGCTCTGCACATATGGGAAGGAAAGAGCTTTGCTGTGCGCATCAGCGTTGAAATAGTGACTTAAAATGCTGGATGACGAGCTGTGCGCATCTGCGGTAAAAACACTCAAGTAGAAACAGCTGTGCGCTCGAAATCGGTAATGCAGTGCTGTGCGCATCAGCAGAGAAACATTGAAGCCGAATCAGCTGTGTGGGTTGAATTCGGTTGCTAGGTTGCAACCAAACCATAAAATGGCTGCCACACGCAACGTAGAATGTCCCGCTTGCGTCATCAGGCAGGTCAGGCACAATCACGTTGTAGCGCGAGAGCACCGCAAGAGCTCGATCATGCAGGGAAATAGAAATAAAGTACCTTAAATCTTGACTGGAGAAGCATCGAGGAGTCAACAGGCAAACAGGACACCGTCGGAAGCCTCAGGAAGGAGCTCTGTGTCGAACAGCCCCTTTTCCCACAAAACATCAATTTCCCAAACTTCTAAGAGAAACAGAACCGGCACAGAGATCCTCCACGGAGTTGGGGAGGCTGGAAGCTGGAATCGATTGTCGCCACTGAAGAGAAGTGGAGCCCACACGACAGGTAAGTGTAAGGGGTTTATTAAATGTCCAGCCACAGCAGCTCCCCGGCAGCAACTGCCAGGAACAGAATGACAGCAGTGTTCCACGTAGGGAACAATCTGAATACAAAGCAAAGGCAGGCAAAACAGGCAAGGGAAAACCCAACATTTATGCTGTTGAATATTAACTGCATGTTAACCCTGGCCATACGCAATAAGTATGTTGCGGGCCGGGCACGTCAGGGAGGAGTACAGTGCACTTATAAGTGTTCATGTATTTTTGGCCAGGCGTACTAAGCTTTCCAAACACCCATGCCCACTTATGTTTCTCCAAGTTACACAGCAGAGTTGGAGAAAAGGCATTCGCTACAATGCACTGTCTGAGAGGCACACAAGGACGCTCAGACCAATCCTGGCACTGCTCTCATGTGAGAGCAGCGTTTGGATTGGGTGTGGAGCCTGTACCCTGAGGGCTTATCCCCTCCTGACCGATGAGAGAAGCAGCAAGGCAGGTGGGAGCAGAGAATAACGGAAGGTAGCATCAGGTAAGTCCTTTTTTATATATATATATGTTATTTCCCCCCTCTCCATCCGAGGCCACCCTACCACTTTATGTAGACGGCAGCCGCCACTGCTCAAGACTTGGCTCGTCAATTTAGACCTACAGCACATGCATGGGTACCCTCATGGTTGACAAGCCGTGCTCTATAAAGATTACCTGATTGATTGGTTGATTGACAGTGTCTGCATGTGGATGTAAGTGGGTGTCACAGTATGTCTATACATGTAAGTGTGCCGGTAAGAGTCTGTATATATTTGAAAAATAGGCATAACAGTGTCTCTAGGGGATGTAAATGGGTGTGACATCGTACAAATGGGTTGGTAAATGGATGTGAGAGTGTCTCGATGGATATGGGTGCGAGAGTATCTGTCTGCATGTGACACTGGGTGTAAGAGGGTGTCACTACCGTTCACAATGGGTGTGAGTGTCTTTGGCTAGCTGTGAGAATGGGTGTGAGAGTGTTTCTCTAGGTTTGAGAGTCATTGTGAGAGTATGTGGTTGCCTATTTGAGTAGGTGTGTGATTTTATTAATAAATATTTTTTTGATGGCTGCCTAGATCTGCCACCCCACCCGCAAATTCATACAAGGGATTGTGCCCAGTCCCATGGGTAGATCCACAGATGTTGGAGAACGCCCCCCAAAAATATGTGGGCATTGCATTTCCTACCCGTTACTTACTCTTTACCCACATGTCATTTATACACATGGGGTCAGAGGATCTGAATCTTGACCCCATAATTTTCTTTGCTCCACATTTCAGTCCAAGGGACTGTAAGTGTGTACCTGGATGTGAGTGGCTGTGAGACAGTCTCTATAGGTGTGAAACTGTGTGAGTTTGTGTGTCTGGGAATGAGAGAGTGTCTTTCTGGGTGTAAGTGTGGGTGTGACAGAGTGTACCTGGGTGTCACAGTGGGTGATAGAGTGTCTGTGACTTTGAAAATGGGTGTGAAAGTGTTTAGGTGTGACTGTCATTATGAAAGTGTTTGTCTGCCTGTTTGAGTGGGTGTGTAGTCATATCTTCTTTTTTGTTACGGTTGCTGAGATTCGCAGATCTGGCCACAAATTTACTCAGGGGGCTCCACTGAGCCCTGTGTGTAGATCAGCAGATCTTGCAAAACGTCCCAAAAATGTACATACATGTATTTTAATTCAACATCTCATGCTTACAGAGTACTTATATCCCCCCATGTATTCAGGAAGTCTCTACCCTGACCCTTTATAAACATTACAGCCCAAATTTTAACCGTGGGAACCATTTCCCTCTAAAAGAAAATGGTGGTCACAGTATTTCTGTGAAGCTGCTTCAAGCCAAACAGGTCTTTACTTTGGTGCGTGGATCCGCGGATGGATCCAAGAAGGATCTGCGTTCCTATACATCTAAATTTTCTTTACAATAGGCACAAGATGGCAGTGGTATATACTGACCAGCACCTATGTAGAAGTTTGTATTAAGAGTCAAAATGTATACATAGGGATATTCTCCAGCGTGCTCAATGTCGAACACTGTGCCATCCACAGTGTTATACTGGATGTAGGAAACCCCACCTCCAGATAAGACCAAAAGTTTTGTGAGACAGAGCTCAACCCACAAGTTTTTTACCACGGTGATTTAAGTAAACCTAACGTGCATGGTATCATATAAAGTATAACTCAGGTATTGTGCAAATAAACAGAAGAATCTTTTCATTTTCAAGTCTTCATCAAAGTTCAATCAACACAGTTGACACATAGACAAAAAGAGAATCACAGCCAACACGTGTTTCGTCTTGGGACAACTTTTGCAAGGCTAAGACACACTGTGTAGACGTTTTATGGATCCACAACATTTCCTGAGTAAGTGAACTGACCTCTATATAAAGAACCAGGTTACTGTAGTGATTTAAACTGTACAAGGCCAGACCTGTTGCAAATATGGTAATCAGAGAATGGAAAGTAGAGTCCTGAAGAAAGTAAAATCGCGCAGTCTGTAGAAATATGGTGGTCCTGTGTGGTCAAAAAGTATCTGAATTGGAAAATGCAAACTGCGGTTAGACTTCTTGAAGTAGTCAGTGCAATAAACAGTCCTGTTGCTTTTGGAGTATTGAGACGCTATGTGTAGATGAAATGGCAACAATAGGAGCAGTCCGAGACAAGGGCCACCTGATAATGGCACAGACAGTAGTACCCCCGGGGCTTCAATAGCTGCCTGTCCGGGACATCCTTTCGCAAAATGACACACCAAAGCAGTGGATTGCGGGCGCGTGAGTTATAGTGAGTATAACTAACTATAACAGGGGAATTTCAATGGTTTTGTATTAGTAAAATGTCCAGCTAACTATAACTGGTTTTTTTCTGTGAATTTCAAAGGTTTTTTTTAATGGTAATTCCTAACTATAACAAGTGTGAAACCTATGGGGCCTTATTTACGAGCCCTTTGCGCCACCGTAATGTCACTTTTTGTGACATTCCGGTGGCACAGAACACTGAGTGATATTTATCAGGCAGGACTAAGCCACTTTTTGTGGCAGAATCCTGCCTGATAAATATCAGTCCCTTTAATGCAGTGTCCTGCATTAACGGGGCATACAATGGGTGTTGTTCGGGGCGTTCCCAGCAGCATCCATGGACTTGAGTAATTTATAGCATCCTCAAAGTCAGTCTTTCAAAAATTCCAAAGTATAGGACTTGATAATCCAAATCCAAATGTTTCTCAAGAAAAGTCATAAACCGTGTCCGTGGGTCATATCTGCCCAAACGCCTATACGATTGAAAATGGCTTTTCTTGAGAAACATTTGGATTTGGATTATCATGTCCTATACTTTGGAATTTTTAAAAAACTGACTTTGAAGATGCTATAAATTACTCAAGTCTGCCCGAATTGTGTGGTTAAAATTGATACCTAGTCACTTTGAATAAGAATGTACTTACGACTCGTCTAACATTTGGAAGAAATATCTAGTTATATGACAACAGGATACCGACATAACTTGAAGGAAATAAGAACGCCCTGAAGAAGTTCTGTTGTACAGAACGAAACGCGTAGGCTGGCTGTGGTACATAAACTTAAGGAAAATAAAAGCATTTGAATACACACAAAAATTCAGCGGTTCAATAAGGACTCTAAGTGATATGATTTGATTGGACTTGTTGTGCAAGTGGTGCTGTGCCAAACTTTGGAATATTCTCCACTACTCTCTACTACTCACTCTCTACTTCTCCACTACTCTCTAATACTCACTCTCTACTACTCATTCTCTACTACTCTACTACTCTCTACTACTCTCTCTCTACTACTCACTCCCTACTACTCACTATCTACTACTCTCTACTACTCACTCTCTACTACTCTCTACTCTCTACTACTCACTCTCAACTACTCTCTCTACTGCTCACTCTTTACTACTCACTCTCTACTACTCTCTACTACTCACTCTCTACTTCTCACTCTCTACTACTCTCCACTACTCACTCTCTACTACCCTCTCTCTACTACTCTCTACTACTCACTCTCTACTACTCACTCTACTACTCACTTTACTACTCACTCTCTACTACTCACTCTCTACTACTCTCTACTACTCACTCTACTGCTCACTCTCTACTACTCTCTACTATTCTCTCTCTCTGCTACTCACTCTCTACTACTCACTCTCTACTACTCTCTACTACCCACTCTTTACTACTCTCTACTACTCACTCTCTACTGCTCTCTACTGCTCACTCTACTACTTACTCTCTACTACTCACTCTCTACTACTCACTCTCTACCACTAACTCTCTGCTACTCTCTCTACTGCTCTCTACTACTCTCTACTACTCACTCTCTACTCTCTATTACTCACTCTCTACTCTCTACCTCTCTCTACTTCTCTCTCTACTAGTCTCTACCTCTCTACCTCTACCTCACTACCTCTACACCTCTACCGCTACACCTCTACCTCTCTACCTCTGTCTACACGCACACATATACACATATATATATGCATATATATGCATATGCATTTATATATATATATATTTATGTGTATATATATATCCATACATATATAAACATAGTGGAGAAGGGTGGCTCACTGGTTAGAGCAGGCAGACCCTGAAGTAGAGGTCAGACCCGGGACCAGGGTTCAATTCCCGACGCGGCAGGGTCTTGAGTTCAAAATGTCCATGGACTCGATAATTCTCGCTTCGGTGCCTGACCTAATCATGGGTTCACACTCTGCAACTCTGGGCATTAAGCTTGCTTAATCTCCACAACGGCCCCCCGCGGCGGGATGCCTGGCTTTCACCTTGGGGATGCCCTGTAGGGGCTATCTCACAGGGAAAAGCCAGGACGGGTTCCCAAGGCAAGCGCTTAGAGACCCCTGGGTTATAAGCGCTATATAAATCCAACATACAATACAATACAATACAATATATAATCTGCATATCTATATAAATACAAATATGAATGCATGCATACATATACATATATGCATACATGTGCATGTCATTTACATGAACGTTTGAAAAAACTAATAAAAGCAAAGCTAAAAAGCCACCTCATTACAAACAGAATGGCATTAACTTAAACGAGGGCGAGATCTATTGCATTTTCAATGCTTGTTTACTTTGGCTCCATCAAGAAGGCATTCAGATGTGTCACACATTTGCCATAAATTCTGAATGTTAGCACTCTAGTTGCTCATTAGATCACTGTATTAAAGCTACTGCTCACCAGGGAAGTCTGCTGCTGGTATTCAAAGTGCATGTTTCAGTCTGCATGTCAGAATTTTTTTTTAATGAAATAGAAGAGGATTTGAGAAGTCAAAATGTGCCCTAATTTTTTTTCTTCAGCAATAATCATAATTTCTATGGCAAAATGAACCCCTAATTTTGTTCCTTTGCAAATTAAATGTTGTAAGTGTTATCACTTTATTCCAATCAAGATGACTTCAGGTGTGCCATACTTTTGTCATAAGTAAGACTGTTAGTGCTCTAGTTGTTCTTTAGAACACTCTGGGACATTCTGTCATTGGGCTAGACTTGGGCTACATCTGGAGGATATTTGTGCTACATTTGGGCTCCTTTGTCTCTGGTATCCATCTTGGGAGACTTATTTGTTATGAAGTTTCCTAATTTCCTCATTTACTATAGTCTCCTCAGTAGGAAATACTTTCAGTTTTCTACTTTGATTCCATCAAGAGGGCACTCAGATGTGACACACATTTCCCATAAATTCAGAATGTTAGCAGGCTAGTTGCTTATTAGATCACTTTAGTAAAGCTACTGCTCACCAGGGAAATCTGCTGCTGGTATTCAAAGTGCATGTTTCAGTCTGCATGTCAGAATATTTTAATGAAATAGAAGAGGATTTGAGAAGTCACTCAAAATGTGCCCTAATTTATCTTTCTGAAGCACTAATCATACTTTCTATGGCAAAATGAACCCCCTCATTTTGTTCCTTTTTAAATTAAATGTTTTCAGACTTACCACTTCATTCCAATAAAGATGGCTTCTGGTGTGCCATACTTTTGCAATAAGTAGGACTGTTAGCGCTCTAGTTATTCTTTGGAACACCCTGGGACATTTTGTCATTGGGTTATACTTGGGCTACATCTGGGTGATATTTGGGCTACATTTGGGCTCTTTTGTCTCTGGTGGCCATCTTGGGAGACTGCATGTCAGAATTTTTCAATGAAATAGAAGAGGATTTGAGAAGCCACTCAAAATGTGCCCTAATTTTTCTTTCTGCAGCACTAATCATTCTTTCTATGGCAAAATATACCCCCTCATTTTGTTCCTTTTTAAATTAAATATTTTAAGAGTTACCACTTAATTCCAATCAAGATGGCTTCAGGTGTGCCATACCTTTGTAATATGTAGGACTGTTAGCACTCTAGTTGTTCTTTAGAACACTTTGTGAAGCTGCAGTAGAACACAAAGGTATCACCTGACAGTCTCTTTCCATGTTGGATGTACATGTTTTTACTGAGAATGTCAGACTTCATTCTCACATGACTGCAAAAGATAATGTGAATTTACAGAAAATATGCTTTCAGTGTAGCTTACAGATCCCCTTCCAAACCACTGTGGGAAAAGCATGAGATAATAGTTTTCTTTCAAACATGATTCATGATATCCCAGTAGATGGCTTTTTCACAGGGTAAACTCACCTTAGAACACACCACAATACGTAAAATGAGAATGGTACCATCAACAAATGATTTATAATGTAACTAAAGTCCTAAAACCTTCTATTAACTGAAATGCTTTTTTAATGAGGTGCTATCATGTATATTGGCCCCAAGATGGCTGCCAACACTTCTTGGATGAAGTGCTGACAGCCAATCAGATCTCACGATGAGATGTGTGGTTAGGCTCCACCCAGATATATATATATATTTTCTTTTGATTTTCTCAGGAACTACTGGAGTGATTTACACCATTTAACTAAAAGCGTGATCTGCGTACCAGACACTACCAGTTTCCCAAATTTGGTGTAATTCCGTTCAGCGGTTTGGGCTGTAACCATGTCTAATTGTCCAATGGAAATTAACATGGGGAAAACATGTTTTGGGACCCCCCTTATTTCTCGACCCCCGCTTGACGAATCTTCCCGAGACTTTCAGGGAAGGAGCGTAGCGGAGTGGGCCATCTGTTTTGAGAAATTCGCAAAGATTCAACAAGCGGCACCAAAGTTATTACCAATAGAATGTTGAGGATTTCCTATGGAAACTACGGCCTAACTATAACTACCTACTGGCGACTGCCAGTAGGAGATATATATATATATATATATATATATATATATATATATATATATATATATCTCAAAAGTCTCCAAGTTAAACGCACGCTCAGAAATCAAGTGGTACACAGTGTTGCTTTATTGCTGTTACGCGTTTCTTCTTCCCATTTCCCTAGAAACAAATTCGCGAAGCTCGGCGCGAAGCTCGTGCCCATACAAGTACCAGTAGTCTGTTTGTACAGTTCACCATTAAACATAAATACATTGTTCTCAAGGCATATTTGTATCATTTCCCCTAGCATCCTGGTATGCTCCAGGTACATTATGTTCCATTTTTTCAGATAATGCATACATGCATCAATGCCATGTTTATGTTCAATGAAAGTGTACAATGAGTTAACATCCATTGTCATGAGTATGTATTCTGGTTTCCAGTTTATGTTGTTAACTTTTTTCAAAAAGTCTTGGGTGTCCTTCACATAGGACGGGAGTTTCCTTACATATTCCTGAAGGAAAAACTCAACATATTTGGACACATTTTCATATACAGAAAGAAGAGGGGATGAGAAAGAGTACTTGCAAAATTAGCCACTGTGGCGAAAGAAACTAGAGACAAAGAAATAAATGTACTTAACTGCTACAATGAACTAAGTGGTTTTGTAAAGTGCAACATCAGGGGTAAAACGAGAATGTAAACCAGGTACACTCCAAGATGTCAGCCAAAATGAAATGTGCAGTCCTGTCTCTATGGTTATCACAAACTGTGTATGTAACTGGTGGAAAGCTTCTGGATTGTTGTGTGAGCAAGGGAGCAGAGGCTTCCGAAACGCGTAACAGCAATAAAGCAACACTGTGTACCACTTGATTTCTGAGCGTGCGTTTTAACTTGGAGACTTTTGAAATTGACGAACTGGCGGGGCTCTGCCAGTGCAAACGCGCCACCAGACTACGGGAGGTTCCGCCGCAAATGAGCCGTGAAGAGTAAGCATATATATATATATATATATATATATATATATATATTATCTACTGGCTATCGCCAGTAGGTATATATAGTTAGGATTTATTCCCTATGGGATTTTTGAAAATTCTATGTCTAATAACTTTGGCGTTTGTGGACGGAATCGGCTGAAATTTTCAGGAAAATGGCACATTTTGTTTCTGAGCAGCCCTTGAAAATTTGGGGGGGTTTTGTCGAGGGGGGGCCGAGAAAAAAGGGGGGTCCCAAAACGCGTTTTTCCCATGTTAATTTCCATAGGGCGGTTGGACTCACTTATAGCTCGAACGGCTGAATGGATTTGCACGAAACTTGGCAAAATTGTAGGGACTGTTAGCCCGATGTGCCTTTGCTAGGTCTCAATATATGTGCTCCAGTAGTTTTTGAGAAATTAACGTTCAAAACAAGATATATATCTGTAACAGCGCTTCGGGCTGCGCTCCGGTTCGCTTACTTTTCGCGAAACGGAACTTTGCACGCAGAAAGCTGATTGGCTCTCCGGTGTCTGTCAACATTCCAAACAGTCCGGTGCGGCCGCCATCTTGTCTCTCGGTAGGATCGAGAGAGAAGAAGAGGTGAAAAACGAAGGGGGAATTTAATGAAAGGGGGCAAGGTATACCTCTCTTGACCCCCTAGGAATGTTGTTGGGGTTATTAAAGGGTCCCGTGGGGAAAATAAAAAAAAAAATGATTTTTCACGGTAGAAGCGCTTCACGGGCCGCGAACTGGGCCGCAAACTGGTAGCGAAACGGGAATTCGCCATTTTGTGTTTCGTTTTAATTAAATTACTAGGTATAAGGGGGTGCGGGAGACGTATCCTGACCCCTTATGTTTTCTGAGGGTGGCTGAGGAGGCTCATATATGTTGATACATGTCTTCCAGCGGCTGTGCGTGAGCTTTTTTTTTTTGCTGCGTGACGTCTGTTAACGTTCGATTCGATGGAAATCAGGAAGTGTTGACCGCCATTTTGACACTGCGAGTAAATATTTTGTTATAAATGAATCCTTATTGATAAACATTGTCTGCGCCATCTTGCCTTTTTGTCCAATGCCACAATTTTGTCGTGCACGGCAGCCATTTTAGATGCCTTGACCAGACCCAGTCTCTGCACGCTGTCGATTCTCAGCACGGCTCCCCACCCTCGCAAGCATCTCCCCCACGCACTGGTCACCCCCGCTCTCTCTCTCATGCATGGGTCATATACTTCTCCCCATCTGCGCTGCTCTTCCCTGAGAATCACACCCTGTGCCCGCCCGACACCTCCCTTTCACCCTATTCACTACCGCACCCTCTGACACTCCTCTTCCTCTGTGTCCGATTGTCCAGGCCGGACCCAGGCTATCACCTAGCCCTGCGGATGTAGTTTATGGCCCCAGCTGTAGAGAATCCAGACATACCAACCCTCCCGATTCAGGCGTGAGACTACTGATTTCAGTGCTAGTCTCCCGCCTCCCGATTTCTGCAAGCAAAAACCCGGGGGCATATTACCAACAACTAGCGATAATTTTTGTCTCTAACTTGTTTAGAGACAAAAATTATCGCCGCACATCGGCGATTTTTATCGCAGATAAACCTTGCTATTAGCAAGGTTTATCGCAAATGCGATAAAAAACGGCCGCAATGCATGAATATCGCTGAAAAGTCAGCGATATTCATGCATTATCGAGCAAATGCTCTTAGCCATGTTATCCACCTCCCATTGGATAACATGGCTAAGAACTGCTCAGGGCAGGTGTTAGCTTTTGGAGATATTCGCGCTTAGCGCGAATATCTCCAAAAGTTGGTAATAGGAGATAGCGATGTTAGGGACTGTTTCCAGTCGGTAACATCTTGGCACGCCCACTTTGCAAGTCATTAGTGATAGATATCACTGACATGCAAAGCGGGGCCCAAGATGGTCGCTATCTCCTTTTAGCTGTCACTAACTGGTGTTAGCGACAGCTTGGTAATAGGGAGATAATTTTATCTCCGCTTTCTTGGCTTTTAAAGCCAAAAAAGCGGAGATAAACCCCCTTGATAATATGCCCCACGATTCCTCGGGGGTTTCAGCTGACAGGGCTTGGTATTGTGTTACGTGGTAATTTTTCCAGAAAACGTCAGAGGGTCGATGCAGGGGTTCTAGAAGGGGTGATAAACCATTTAAGCCTCATGAACAAGCGCATGGTCTTTTAATGATCTGTGAAGTACTCGGGGCGGCGGTGTGTGTGTGTCCTCTTTCAGGAGCGGGCGGGGGCACTGCCAGCAACTTGCCAGGCCAGGCAGTGTTCAACACTTGCATCACCCTTTCTCTGCCTGCTATTGCGCTCCATGCTTCGGAAAGGTAAGAAAAAGAACGTGCATTTGAGTTTGAAATGTCCGATCCTGTAGCAGTACACTTGCAAAGCCCACACATGACAATAACCCGATTCAAGGCCCCATTCACCCGAGTTTTAAAAAAATATATAGCACTCCAATAAAGTGGGATTATAAAACTTTATTAACTTTTAAATATAACAAACGGAACAAAAACTGTAACAAACATTTAAACATTTTTGACAAAAAAAGCAACAATGGTCAGAAGCTGTCTTTTGTGCGAATAGTCCCAAGGCAGCACAACGTGCTGAGTTCTGGACGGCACCCATGTGATGTCACCTGGGTGCCGCACTGGTTTTTGGGATCCTACAATGCAGCTCAGAAAAACAGCGTGGGGCGTCCCGGGTGGTGCGGAGGAGGCCTCGTCAGTAGCGGTCTGTTGTGCGAATAGTTCCAAGGCAGCAGAAAGCGCTGAGATGTTGATGGCACCCAGGTGATGTCCAGTAAACTGCTGCACTGGTTTTGGTATCCTACAATGCTGCTCCGAAAATTGGCGTGGGGCGGCCCGGGGGGGGGGGGGGGCGTGGGGGAGGCGGCGTGAATGGGCCTCCCCAGGTGGCGGCCATCCAGCTGAGTTGCGCCCGCTCTTGCGGCTACAGCGTCTCGCTCACCATGTTGTTGATTTGCTCCCACTCTTGCAGTGCAGCGATAGGCGGCTGCCACATGACTCTTAAAATGGCGGACGGCTCTTCGGTTTTGGGCCTGGTCCACTAAAATGGCCCTGGGACACCTTGGAACTCGGACGCTTGCCTGCTAGGGCTTGGGCTCCATTCTTGAAAGCGTCCCCTCAGCCGTGAAGATTCTACAAAAGTCTTGGGGGCCCTCGACTCCTGCAGGCTTCCGGTGGGGAGCGGCTGCCATGATTGCTCGCGGAATGACCACGACGGAGCCACGAGATGGTGGTGCTCTCATGGTGACGCCAGCTTCAGTCTGAATCATCCAGAAACAAGGTGGGGCTTTCATCGTTTGGGAAAAAAAAATGTTCTAAACCAATGAAAAGTGTTATTTTTAGGTCATATGACCAAGCCTTCCATCTTTAGGAAACCAAAAGTAAAATGAACCAATGAAAAGTTTTATAAACAAGTCACATGACCTGTTATGCGGCATAGGGCTACAAAAAGCGTAGAAAATCCGTTGGCACGTGAAGCGGCGTCAGTAGCGGATCGATGTGCGAATAGGCCGAAGGCAGCACAACGCGCCGAGATCCGGATGGCACTGAGGTGGTGTCCAGCAAATTGCCCCACTGGTGTGGCTATCCTACAATGCTGCGCCGAAAGTCGGCGTGGGGCACCCCGTTGGCCTGTGAGGTCGCGTCAGTCAGTGGGGGCTGTGCGTCTCCCCCAAGATGGAGGCTCCTCGGCTGCAGTGCGGCGCCCCTTAGCGTTTCACTCGCCGTCCAACTGAGTTGCGTCCGCACTTGCGGCTACAGTAGGCCAAAGGCAGCACAACGCGCCGAGATCCGGATGGCACCGAGGTGGTGTCCAGCAAATTGCCGCACTGGTGTGGCCATCCTACAATGCTGCGCCGAAAGACGGCGTGTCCAGCTGAGTTGCGGTCACTCTTGCGGTAAAGTGACTCGAACGCGCAGAGATCCGGATGGCACCGAGGTGGTGTCCAGCAAGTTGCCGCACTGGTGTGGCCATCCTACAATGCTGCGCCGAAAGTCAAATGAATTCAAGTGAGAGGCCTAATTTCACTTGTGTGTGTTGTCGACGCACTTATTATAAGAATCAGACTAAGTTGAAGACTGTCTGAAGCTTATTTGCACCTGCTGCAGCTTCACTATTGCCCTGGTGTGGCCAAAGGTCGCACATGACATAGGCGGCCGGCTCCCGAGGTCCGACGGAACTTTTTTCCTTTTCCTTTTTGCTTCTTGTCCCACAATCCGTTTCATCTGAAGACATGACCAGGTCCCTGAATGTGTGCAGGGGGACGTTATTGATTGAATCAAAATGGCGGCTTGACACAAAGCTGACTCAAGCGTTGCTGTTGATGCTATACAGACAAAAATTGGTTTTCAGTTTGTACATTCTTCAGGATTTTTTTTTCCATCCAAGGCTGATTGAGAGTTTGTAGAAAAATGGCTTCAGATTTTCCACATACTACTCTTCAACATTCTTCCTAAATGTAACAATGTGAGACTCACTAGGAGAACGGCTGTTTATGTTTCCTTTCAAAATGCTGCCAACAATATTTTCTGAATGGAAGACACCATCTTGTAGCATAAAGGGCCGAAAGGGGTTCTGGTCTGGCCGATTGTTGGTGGAGACATTTTGACTATATATTGGACCTGCCCGGCCTCGTCCAAAATGGCGCCGGTATAAATGGGACTCGTAACTCATTGTTGTGTACTGGTTGAACAACCTTGATATCACGAGATATGAATGCAGTTTTGATGCTCATGGCGGGCGGGGACGAGAATTGATTGAATATTTCGACATCCCTATTGATATTAAGTTCTGATGTGTTATTGATTACTGTACTATTGAAAGTTTGAATTTCAGTTTGCTCCGTGGCCGGCCCACGTGGTTATAGGCCCATATTTGTATGCTGACATTTTCACAATAAAGGTTTTTAAAACAAAACATGGTAGTAGTATTTACATTGGTAAAGTTTTTACTTTTAGTCACTGTTTTCGAATCAGTAAAAGGCAAGTGAAATAAAGCAGTCCAATTACATGACGGATAAAAGGTATAATATGTAGGAACGCAGTAAAGATAAATGGTCAAGGGCAGTTGTGTTTTCCTCTCCTGCAACATAAAGTGATCTATAAGAATCTGATAATCAGGCGTATCGGCGACTAAGACAGCAGGCCGAGTCTCTTTTACTCAACGGCTCCGTCATGGAACGAAGAAACGCCCTTTTTCTCGAAAAAGGAATATATTTTACTTGCAGGACAGTTGTAAATTTTTGGGGAAAGTACATTAGCCTGGAATATTATAACATATATGTTTTTTAAAAAAAAGTTCGAAATCAATAAAAAGCGTATTTTTTAGGTCATATGACCAAGCTTTTCATTATTAAAATAACAAAAGTAAAATGAACCAATAAAAAGTTTTATTAACAAGTCACATGACCTGTTATGCTTACGTTACGCGCTGCGCGCCGCGCCCCGGATTACTTCCGGGTGCGCTAACGCGGCGTGTCATATAACGCATTACGCGACAACGTAGGTCAAGAATATAGTCAAAATGTCTCCACCAACCAGCGTTCGGAACACAACCCCTTTCAGCAGCCCAAAAAGTTCTGTTAAATGACAACAGAGGGGACAGGCAACAAGAACCATCAGTCAAAGAGGGGAGGGCAAGTTCTTCTCTTCCGGGTCATGTTGGGGCGCTACCGGAACTGATCGAATTGGTAGTCTACAGTGTTTCTGGATGTTTCAGACTAAAGCTGGCGTCAGCATGAGAGCACTACCATCTCGTAGCTCCGTCGTGGCCATTCCACGAGCAGACATGGCAGCCGCTCCCCACCAGAAGCCTGCGGGAGTCGGGGGCCCCCAAGACTTTTGTAGAATCTTCACGGCTGAGGGGACGCTTTCGAGAATGGGACCCAAGCCCTATCAGGGAAGCGTCCGAGTTCCAAGGTGTCCCAGGGCCATTTTAGTGGACCACGCCCAAATCTGAAGAGCCGGCCGCCATTTTGAGAGTCCTGTGGCAGTCGCTTATCGTTGCATCGCAAGAGCGGGAGCAACTCAACTACTTGGTGAGCGAGACGCTGTAGTTTCAAGAGCGGGCGGTAAACAGCTGAATGGCGGAAGAGGCACAGTGTAGCAAAAGCGGGCGGAATGGCAACTAAAACGGTAAAGGGGCGCCCCACTACAGCGTGTGTTCAGGTCAAACGGATTGTGGGACAAGGTCCAGAATAGAAGAGTCATCAAAAGGCAAAAAGTTCCGACGGACCCCGGGAGCCGGCCGCCTATGTCGGGGGCGATCTCAGGCTACACCGGTGCTATAAGACTTGGGGAGGGGGTCGGAGCCAAGCGTCTTCTCCAAGTCCATGGCCATCACACCGCCCCTCGGGGGCCTCCGTCAAGCGGTTTAGGAAGGTAACATATCACATTGTTTTCAAATGCAGTCAGGTCCACAAACGACACTCACTTACTTTGAGAATAGTGAAGCTGCAGTAGGTGGAAATAAGCTTCAGACAGTGTTACAAGCGCTGCTCAGAACTCTGAACTATGGCACCCAACATCCAGAACTTATGCCATTTGAGAATGGCAGTGACATTGAAGCAACTCAGGGACCAAAACCATTAACGTACTTTCACGTATGAAAATCTTACTTGGGGAGGGGGCAGGAGCGAAGCGCCCCCTCCCAGTCCGCGCCACCACACCGTATGTTGAAAATCTGAAGCCATCGTTCTACAAAGTCAACCAACCTTGGATGGAAAAATCTAGAAAAATTTACAAACTGAAAACCAGTTTTGGTCTGCATAGCATCAGTAGCAACGCTTGCTATCAGAGTGCATGAGTTTCATGCTCGATCGATTGAGCTAGCCGGATCGGGCAATAAAAAGTATAAAATAGTTATGTAAATAGTTATTTAATAAAATGTTTTACCCTGTTTCTTTGCTGGTGTGTTGTCTATATTTTTAATATTTGCATAGGGTTTGTCGTTATTTTGGGCGGGTGGGTGGCGGAGCCGAGCTGTCTTGCAGCCCTCATGGTGTGGAGCTCAGTTCATCTCACTATTTTCGTATTTCTCATGAAGGGTTGTTCCTAATATTTCTATTTTAGCGAGGTCAAAAAGAGATCCAATTAGTGGCCTACTGATTTTGCTCGATTACTTTTATTTTTTTACACGATTTTTCACGATTTTTCACTATCTGCAAAGACTAAACAGAGTATTGCGACTTTGTGCTTGTTTGTAAATAGAGAATGAACCAAAGAGAATCAATTGTAAAACAGTAAATGCTTGGATAACAATCAATCAAATGGAGAGACAAGCAGGCACGACGGATTACAACGGGGGTAAAGGCCTGCGTTAACTACTCTTCACTATCTGCAAAGAGCGAGTACTACTAAGAGAAAAGAGGGGAGGGGGGCAGCGTTCAAAGCACATCAACGTGCATAAACACGAAAACGTTTTTACCTATCACGTACTTGACATTTTACAGCTTTTGATATTTGCTATTAAAAAACCAATGAAATTCACTGAAAAAACCATAGGTTATAGGCCATATATAGTTAGGAATTTGCATTTACAAAACCCTGAAAATTCAATGAAAAAACCATTGGTTATAGAACATATATAGTTAGGAATTTGCATTTACAAAACCTTATTTTACTCGCATAAAACCATTGAAATTCCATATATAGTTAGATGCGCTAACTATATATCGCGCACCCGCAATCCACTGCTGATGATGTCACATATTACATCATTCATGACATGGTCAGTGACATCACTGATGACATCACTGATGACATCTCAAATGACATCACTGATGACATCACTGATGACATATCAAATGACATCACTGATGATATCATTCATGTGATAATACGATGAACCTCTTCAGACTCTAATATAACCTTAGATACAATCAGTGTAAACAGACACTCACAGACTGTCACTCATTCATGGAGTTACTCACACAACTAGTCAGTCATGCAAACAATCAATCACACCTCCATTTCCTCAACTATACAGTTATACAAACTTTACTTATTCAAACATATACTAACACATATTTTCTCTCTTATACAATCACTGATACAAGTTGTCAATGATCCATGCAACCACTGACACATTCACTAGCTCTTATACAGTTATTTATATATGTCAACTCTCACATGTACTGTGTTTTACATATGTACTTACTTTGACATGTAGCACTGAGATATCCTTTCACTCACCAATACACTCATGCACACAGTCAACCGCCCATACAGCTGTTTCCACATGCACTTTTGAAACCATACATCTAGTGAATCAACTGCTCACACATCTATGCACAGAGTCACACACCTCCCAGCCATTCACACACATACTCAATCTCCCATACAAATACTTGAGCAACCAATCAATAACCCATATAGTTATTCATATAGCTACTGATCAACACATGCAGCAGTTTACAGAAAAACAGATATAATGATGCACAAATTAATACAGTTTAATCACTAACCCATGCACTCAGTGAGACACATTTAATGACTCCCTCATACAATCAGTCATGCACCTATTAAATCCTTCATCCAGACATTTATACATCCACTCATTCTTCAATATGTAAGACATATTTTAACTTTACAGAAACATACAGTCACTGGATGTTGTGATCAGTGATGTCATCAGTGATGTCACTGACCATGTCATGAATGATGTAATATGTGACATCATCAGCAGTGGATTGCGGGTGCGCGATATATAGTTAGCGCATCTAACTATATATGGAATTTCAATGGTTTTATGCGAGTAAAATAAGGTTTTGTAAATGCAAATTCCTAACTATATATGTTCTATAACCAATGGTTTTTTCATTGAATTTTCAAGGTTTTGTAAATGCAAATTCCTAACTATATATGGCCTATAACCTATGGTTTTTTCAGTGAATATATATATATATATATATATATATATATATATATATATATATATATATATATATATATATATATATATATATATATATATTTTTTTTTTTTTTATTTTTTTTAAAAAATTTTTTCAGACCACGTACAGCCTCAGCGAGAGGACAAGCCAAGTATACAGACAATTAGTTCTTCAGCTGCAGGAAATGTTCACATATAGTGAAAGGGAAAAAGCGGCAGACACACTGTTTATTCCCCAAACTGGGGCAAGAAAAAAAGACATTCCCTCACAGAGAGCGGAGGCACCCGACACTCTTACAAAACTTTTCTCAACATTAGAGAAAACTTATGAGCGAGAGATTCGCAAGTGGTGGGAGTCCACCAGCTTGCAAAAGTATTTGGAAGTTGGGAGAGTCCCAAGGGGACTAAGGATCCTTTTAGTCCCATCATATGAAAAACCCAACAACGATCTATTGTGAGAATGGTCAGAATTCATGACCGATGTCATGCAAGGGATGCTTAAACTCTTAGTGAAGCATGCATGGAATGATAGGACGAGACTACAAGAGGAAATTAAGGATATCGAGGCAAAGATCAGCGGCGATAAAGATACAAAGAAATGCGAGGAGCTGCGCGACTTGATGAAAAAATGGTTAATTGAATATGAAAACACTATCAAATTGAGAAAGCGATCCAAATTCATCCGTGATGAAAAAGATTATGCGAATGGGAGGATCTTAACATTCGCGCGAAAATATGATGCTCCTAGAAAAACGCTTCAACAAGAGAAATTAAGAAACAGGACTCCAGCAAGCACTGAAGAGTCGGAAATCTCAGAGGACGAATCAGCAAGGGCTAAGAGCACAGGAGCATCCAGAGGTGCAGGGGGTGGTGACGATCATACTGTAGCCGAAACAGTTACCCCAGAGTCCGATCCTTTTTTCGAGGAGTACGAGGTGATAAGAGGACTCAGACAGCGACCCGCTGCAACCACACACCCAACAAGAACCCCAAGAGGAAAACGAGGAGGGGCAAGCGGGGGCGCACAAGGAAGATCTACCCCTGTAGTGACGAGGAGCACCCGAGGGAAAAATTGGAAATGAATATAACAATGCCCAAAGAAAACACTTTAATAAATCTATCGGATCGAAAATTAACATCAAAGGAGGAAGAATTATTACAACTTGGATTAAATTTATGCCCAACTTCCGCATTTGATTATACGCAGACAAGGATAGATCTGTTTAGATTTATTAGAAAAATGAAGCTACAGAAGATACACACTCTGAACCCAAAGGTGGATGGGAGAATGACAACGGAAGAGATTGATCCAATGGTGACAATAACTGGGAAAGATTTACAAGCCAATGCTGTGGCACAGACTATGATTGGAGCAAGTCACTCTCGGGATTGGGAGATGCAACCCACACAAACATTAGAGGACTGTAGAATAATACAGCAAGGCTGCAAAAGTGAAATGACAATCAAATCTAAAATCAATCCGAGGACACCACATGATGGAATCGACACATTCCAAGAGATAGTTATTGAAGAACTGAAAGGTTTACAGGCCGAAAGATTCAATTGGAAAAGAAAGAACCTAACTAAGGAAGAATGGGCTGTGATACAAAATCTCAAAGAGGATGAAAACATTATTTTCAAACCAAGTGACAAAGGTGGGAATATTGTTATTTTGAAACGCAGCCAATATGAGGATGAGGCACTTTCCCAACTGAACAAAAAAGAACACTACATCGAGATTAAAAGAGAAAAACACACAGAGAGTATCCAGGCGTTCAATGACTTAATTGGGAAATGGAAGGACAATGGAATACTGGATTATAAAGATTGGAACAACCTAAAATGTGAATTCCCTCAAATTGCCACACTCTATCACCTGCCTAAGGTGCATAAGAGTAAAATATGGCCTCCTGGCAGACCTATCGTGTCTGCAAAAGACAGTCTACTGGAAAGAACTTCAAGCTATATCAATAGCTTCATTGCCCCATTCGTCAAAGATCTAAGCTCGTATCTGAAGGACACAAAAGACTTTTTAAGGATTATACAGGATGTCAAATGGGAAGAGGACATGGTCCTAATAACATTGGACATTGCCAGCTTGTATACTTCCATTCGACATGAGGATGGTCTGTTGGCAATGAAAAGCTTCCTGGACAATAGACCTATCAAATTTCGAAGCCACAACAATATGTTGTTAGAGCTAACAGACTTCTGTTTGCGAAATAACATTTTTTTGTTTGCAGGGAAACTGTACCTACAACTCCAGGGGACCGCAATGGGAACGTGCTTCGCCCCCAGCTACGCGAACCTTTTCGTGGGCTGGTGGGAGAAGCACGTAGCCTGGGCGGGGGGCAATGACAGGTGGATGAACAACATCATCCTGTGGACTCGCTACATCGATGACCTCTTTTTGGTATGGCGTGGACCACAGAGCGAAGCTGAGGAATACATTGCAGAATTAAATAGAAATTGCGGCCACGCAAAATCGGACCAGAGAAGCCCTGTGTGGCTGGGAGCACATACCTTCTTCTTCTTCAACGGGACCCTGCCAGCTGTCTCCCCCCGGTGCCGCAGCCCCTGACATCGCGCTGTGTGGGGGAGACTACAATCCCCAGCCTGCCTTGCGGCAGGAAGCCGCGGGATAGCACTTCCGCGCCAGGAGGCGCTACAAAAGTCCCTCAGTGGTCCCAGGGGAGCGGGCGGCCACGCAAAATCGGACCAGAGAAGCCCTGTGTGGCTGGGAGCACATACCTTCTTCTTCTTCGACGGGACCCTGCCAGCTGTCTCCCCCGGCGCCGCAGCCCCTGACATTGCGCTGTGTGGCGGAGACTACAATCCCCAGCCTGCCTTGCGGCAGGAAGCCGCGGGATAGCACTTCCGCGCCAGGAGGCGCTACAAAAGTCCCTCAGTGGTCCCAGGGGAGCGGGCGACCACGCAAAATCGGACCAGAGAGCCCTGTGTGGCTGGGAGCACATACCTTCTTCTTCTTCAACGGGACCCTGCCAGCTGTCTCCCCCCGGCGCCGCAGCCCCTGACATCGCGCTGTGTGGGGGAGACTACAATCCCCAGCCTGCCTTGCGGCAGGAAGCCACGGGATAGCACTTCCGCGCCAGGAGGCGCTACAAAAGTCCCTCAGTAGTCCCGCGTCGCGGGGGCGCCGGGTTAAGGCCGGGACAAGGCGGGACCATCTAAGGCCATCATAGGCCAGAGGAGGCCGGGACGGGCCACCACCCCTGGCCGTGCATTCAAAATAGGTAAGACATCTTGTGCAAAGTTATTCTAGCCCAAGCAGGTGACTGCTGCTACTCACAACATGTCTTGTAAGGGGGCCCCGAAAACACCTACTGGGTCCAACAACCCGTAACAATAGCACCAGACCGATTGTTCACCGACTGTTCTTATAGTGACATCATTCCTCCTCAGTCTGCCGTCGCATCACCAAACTTATCATTCCTTGAGGAACTCAATAGTTTATGCCATTCCAAATATGCGGCAGTTAAGTCGACATCAGAGTATACTAATGCCTCCTTTTGTCCTACAGTCTTCACAAGCCCCCATCCCAGCTCATTATCCCCACCCTATGGAAACCGCTTGGGTACTTCTCTCTGTCAACCTGAATCAGGTAACACGAACCCTATAATGATTTTCCAGGACCCCTCTGGCGAAAGAAACCGATCAGCGGACAAACATACAGGCACCCTTGCTAAGGAGAATAAATTGCTTGTACCCTCAATTACACCAACACTCTTGGCCCAGATACAAACTATGATTAGCGCTGCAATACAACCGTTACTAGAAAGAATGAACAATCTTGGAGATAGGTTCACGGCAATAGAGGATAAGATTAAGACAAACTCGCTCCCCCCAAAACACTTGGCAGACTCCAATCTATCACAGCCTTCACGTGATACTGTAAAGTCTTTAACAACTCCACAAAGTAGTGTTTTCCAACTCCAACGGGCATCCCCAGGTATGCCAACTCAACCCAGCGAGAAAGTTCCCATCAAAATAAAAACATTACCTAGCTGTTCCTTTACAACGGGACTGAATAATGTAACAATACCACCTAAAGGGCCACTCCCCAAGATAAGGAACAGGCAAAGGAAAACAAATCACATCCATCTACCACCGGAGGCTGCTCCGTTCGTGGGTGTCCTGTCTGGGGTGCCGGAACTCTCAAAGGGAAAAACTGAAAGTGAACAGGAGTTGGGAAATAAGGCACTATTCTGGCTAACAAAGAATAGACCCCTACCCCCTAACATTGATGGTAGAATACAATGTGTTAGAAGGGTGGGATTGTTGGGTCCGCTTCGAAAAGAGAGATCCGGTGATCTGGTGCTGATAAGGTTCATTAATAGCAATGTTGTCCCTTACCTCCAATCCTGGAAACCACAGATAGGAGACGGACCTATACACACCTGGGGGCTATCTGATTTTTATCCTAGAGAGTCATTACACCCCCACTCAAGATTATCGAAGAGACTAACTTTTGGCTGGGCCTATACAGCTCCGGGGTGAGGGGCTTTCAACACACAGCCCCTGACTGGACATATTATTGATTCACTTCCTGACTTCTTTTTTTTTTATGATTTGAAATGAATTGAAATGATTTGAAATGTAATTGTGTATATATTTTGCAATGTACTTTTATGATTTTATACTTAAAAATCGAATAAAGCTAAAGTTACTTACTTACTTACTAAATAGAAACAGCTTGAACCTTAGTTTCACAAGCAACATCAGCAAAAGTGAGGTGTTCTACCTGGACCTTCGGGTCTATGTGGAAATTTACTCAATACAAACCGCGGTTTATAGAAAACCAACCGCGGGTAACACCATACTTCACTCACGCAGCTATCACCCCCGCAATGTCATAAATAACATTCCCCTGGGAGAGTTCTTGCGAATAAAATGCAACTGCTCAACTGCACAGGAGTTTCAAAAAGCGAAGGAACAGTTGAAAGAAAGATTCTCACAGAGAGGATATGGGAGGGGGGTCTTGGACAGAGCAGAAATGAGAAGTGAATTAGTGGGGAGGAAAGACCTGCTTACTAACAAACCCAGATCCCCGGATTCAAAGATCAGATTAATCACTGATTATTCAGAAAAATCTCCTGAAATTTTCAATATAATGCGAAAAAATTGGAAAATTCTGAAATCAGATCCTGTAATCGGCAAGTCTCTATCCGATTACCCTCTCATCACATATAGAAAGGGAAATTCCTTCAAAGATCATTTAGTGAACAGTCACTATGACAAGAAGAAAAAGAAAAAGGTCACTGTTTCAGGCTTCTTTCCTTGTATGAAGTGCAAGGCCTGTAGGAATTCGACAAAAGTCAAAGAATACTCAATCCCAGGCAAGAAAACTAAGAGCAAGATAACTAAACTGCTAAATTGCAATTCTGACTACACAGTGTACTGTTTGATGTGTCCCTGTGGACAGAAATACATAGGGAGCACAATAAAACCGACCAAACTTAGGGTCCTTGAACATATGAGGGCTATCACCTCAAAGGATCCAAGCTACCCTGTAGCTCGTCATTTCGAGCAGAAACATAACAGCAACAGTAACCTGTTGACATATTTCATTCTAGATCAATTAGTCAGAACAGAGAGAGGGGGTAACTGGGTAAAAAAACGGAGAACCCTTGAGTCGAGATTCATCATCCAGTTACAGACCAAGACCCCGGGTGGGATGAACAACGAGTAAGAAATGTGGACCCACATCTAGTAAACCACATCTGAAATCTGATCCCACTTCACCGTACACTGTTTTCTTAGGAACCTGGAGTAATTAATAAGCACATACTCAGCAATGTCTGTCCCCCTACTCGACACATCCTTTTTGAATGAAAACTATATTATGCATGTGGTGAATCAAAAGGACATCTCCATGAAATTAACTGTTATAAACACATAATATGAAGAACCTTATGCCCATTCAGGGCTTGATTGTATCCGATGGTAAATAATGTCGAGTGTTCAATTGCGAACAACATAAACTGTGAACTTTCCTTGAGAACTCATGAAAAAATGGTAATGAGTCTCATGCTCCTGGCACTACTGACTTAGGCGCCATCATATGTTAATATGCATTTCGGGACACCGGTGAATGAGAATGATTGAAATTCTGTATAATAATGGCAGCTTGATTTACTGCATAAATGACACATATTGAACCACACATCGGTATGTAATGCAATGTGAATGACGATTAGTGTTTACTTTCAAACCGTTATAAGATGGCCGCCATGAATGCAATCATGAAATCATTATTTCTGTGCCTTTCTTTATGTTGATATGTATTACGTTGGTAACATGTGACACATGGTCACCTAGGTTACATTTAAATAATGGTAAAAACAAACGTCAGTTTACACTGACGAAGGCGGCAACGCCGAAATGCGTCTGTAAACAGACTCGATCTGCAGAAGAGTTTTGAAAATAAAATACTTGGCGAACCTACGCTACATTGGCTCTGAGTGCTCTTAATTCTTGAAAATCCCGAGGACTGGGGATTTCCGCGTTGTATATATATATATATATATAGGTAGTTATAGTTAGGATTTTTTTCAATGTTAAATCTCAAAATTCTATTTGGAATAACTTTGGCACCGGTTGACGAATCTGCCTGAAAATTTCCTGAAAATGGCCTCGTCGAGCTCCGGTCCTTCCTTGAAAGTTTGGGGGGGATTCGTCAAGCGGGGGCCGAGATAAAAGGGGGGTCCCAAAACGCGTTTTCCCCATGTTAATTTCCATAGGGCGGTCGATTTCACTTTTAGCCCGAACGGCTGAATGGATTTACACCAAACTTGGCAAAATTGTAGGGACTGGTAGCCCGATGTGCCTTTGCTATGTCTCAAGATATGTGCTCCAGTGGATTTTGAGTAATTTAGGTTCAAAAAAATATATATATCTGTAGCAGCGCACCGGTGCGCGCAGCGGAGAGCGCTCCAGGCGCGACACGCGAGGTGCGCATGAAAAGCTGATTGGCTCTCGGGTGTCTGTAAACATTCCAAACAGTCCAGAGCGGTCGCCATCTTGTGTCTCGGTAAAATCGAGACATAAGAGGTGGCTAAAACAAAGTGGGAACTGACCATAAGGCGTCAGGGATAGACCCGTTTGACCCCCTAGGTTTGATGTGGGGGCTATAAAAGGGCCCCGCGGGGCATTTAAAATATTTTTTTTTTTTCGTTTTGCGCGGGGGAAGCGCACGGTGCGCACACCAGGTAGCGCACCGGGGAGCGTAAAATGAGGGAAAAAGATGACAGAGTTTTCAAAAAAATGAAGTTTTTATTTAGAAATTGGAGGTAGTTCTAAAAAGAACTTTTTTTTTTCTTCTTTTTGTTGTTTTATATTTTTTTGGTGTTTTTTGAACTTTTTGAACTTTTTTTGGCTTTTCAAAACAGTTTTATATTTTTTTTTGTATTTTTTAGGGGGAGAAACAAAAAAAGGGAATTGAAACTGGCTCAACTGGAGCAAAAAAACAAAAAACCCCAAAAATTATTTCTTTTTGGGGCACTTGTGATTATCACCTGCAAGGACGATGAGCTTAATACTTTGTTCCCCATAGGAGATAAGCTTGCCACAAGCAGTACAAGTAATTTTAAAATCAGCAAATCTCGGCTGAATGCAAGGCATCACCTCAGATGTTTCTGGTTGCGAGGAAGTGGGTTGGTTTCTTTGGGAGGGGGTCCTTGATGACTGGGGGAGGTTACTGGCCAGTTCCCGGAACTCTGCTCGAGAGTAGTTGTTTGGATGCTTTCTTGTCATGTGCCGAATCATGGTATAGTTACCAAAAGAATATTTCTTGTTTGGGTTGCCCCGTGAAAGTTCATCATTGCAGATGAGGCAAGTCACCTTGGGAGCATTCACCTTTTTTTTCCCCTCTGGAATTGAAAAAAACTGCCAAACAATGTGTGGTTTGGGTTTATAAGGTGTATTTTCTTCTGGCAGCCATCTTCTTCTCCCCTCCTCCTCTTCCTCTTCCTCCTCCTCCTGTTCTTGACCACCAATATAATTTGGAGCTGGTCCTCTTGGTGGTGGTGGTGGTGGTGGTGGGGCAGATGCACCAGCTGATGCTACTAATGAAGCCATTATTTAGAGCAAAAAAGTAGAGAGAGCAACAAACAGGTCTTCCTCAGTCAAAGGACAAAGTCAGAATAAGGAAAAAAGGTGGGGTCTTTCATCATTTAGAAAAAAAAAACTGTCCTGAACCAATGAGAAGTGTTATTTTCAGGTCACAAGACCAGGGGCTTCATCATTATGAAACTAAAACTGTTATGAACCAATGAAAAGTGTTATTTTCTGCTCACATGACCCGACGCGCTTACGCTATGCGCCCGGGGGCGCGGCCCGGGTCGCGCAGCGTAAGCGCGCCGGAAGTTTACGTTGTGCGATCGTATTCGCTCGAGTACTTCCGGGTGCGCTTATGCCGTGCGTATCACGCGGTCGCGGCTACGCGATACGTCACGATCATGTTTTCGTTTGCGATATTGACGCTTACGAGACGCTCCCCGGAGCGCGCCCGGGGGCGCTTTTCAGAAATACGCTTTTCGGGGCGCACTCCGGGGCGCGCTCCGGGAGCGCTCCCCCCAAAAATTAAAAAAAAAAAAATGGGATAATTGTAGAGACAGGTAGCCCTATTCTGAAGTGGTTTGTAAAAAAATTAACTTTATAAAAATATGTATTGTGCTACATTGGGCTTAATATATGTTAGAGCCAAAATGTAGCCCAAATGTAGCCCAAAGTAGCCCAATGTAGCCCAAAGATGGCCACCAGAGATCAAAAATTGTAAATGTAGCCCAAAATTGAACTAGATGTAGCCCAACTGTAGCCCAATGACAGAATGTACCAGAGTGTTAAAAAGAACAACTAGAGTGCTAACAGTCTTATTTATAAAGTGAAACTTATAGTTAGGAATTAGCATTAAAAAAACCTTTGAAATTCACTGAAAAAAAACATAGGTTTCACACCAGTTATAGTTAGGAATTAGCATTTAAAAAACCTATTAAATTCACTGAAAAAACCATAGGTTTCACACCAGTTATAGTTAGGTGGAAATTTTACTGATATAAAACCATTGAAATTCCCACGTTATAGTTAGTCGGACTCACTATAACTTGCGCGTGCAATGCACTGCTGATGACATCACATATTACATCACTCATGACATGGTCAGTGACATCACTCATGACATCACTGATGACACCATCCTTGTGACACAGTCACAGACCTTCTCTCAGTGTAAAGTAACCCTTGAGACACATATTCAAAAATAGAAACTGAAATTTTTTAAAAATGGACATACCTATATCAGTTACAACAAGCAATTCTGTACTTCCACTATCTATGTACACATCCATTCATTCACCAACAGTTCTATATAGTCACTCATACATATACTCACTCATCATATGAAATGATACACCTATACATCCTGTTACACACCGACAATCATCGATAAGTTACTCACAGACATACTCACACGTGCAAATAAACTATTGAACATCCATTTATTTGAATATAGAGTTATACACACACTTCCACCTTACTTCTATTGAAAATTACACATATTTATTCTCTTAAACAATCACTTATAGAAACACATACTTATTTAAACAGGAACTCTTTCAATCTCTTACTCTCACAAATACTCACTTATATACATCAATATTCACATATACTAGATTAAAACATATGTCGTTACTGATAAAGACACTAGTGAGACAGTCATTCACTCACTAACAAACACATATACACACTCATCCACCCATACAGTCCTGCACATATGCTGTCTTCAAAACACATACAAACAGAGCGTCAGTCACTCATGCATCTATGTGCTAAGTAATACCCCCACCAAACCATATAGACACTCATACTGATACTAAGAGAAACATCTAATAACCCATATACATACGCATGTAGCTACTTACCAACACAAGTAGCCACTTATACACAAAGTGAAACACTAATATATATATTTAAATATTTAAACATTACTCACTAATATTTATTTTTCAGAAAGACACATATTCACTGGATGGTGTCATCAGTGATGTCATGAGTGATGTCACTGACCATGTCATGAGTGATGTAATATGTGATGTCATCAGCAGTGCATTGCACGCGCAAGTTATAGTGAGTCCGACTAACTATAACGTGGGAATTTCAATGGTTTTATATCAGTAAAATTTCCACCTAACTATAACTGGTGTGAAACCTATGGTTTTTTCAGTGAATATATATATATATATATATATATATATATATATATATATATATATATATATATATATATATATATATATTACCTACTGGCGTTCGCCAGTAGGTATATATAGTTAGGATTATTTGTCTATGGAACTTTTGAAAATTCTATGTCTAATAACTTTGGCGTTTGTGGACGGAATCGGCTGAAATTTTCAGGAAAATGGCACATTTTGTTTCTGAGCAGCCCCTGAAAATTTGGGGGGGTTTCGTCAAGGGGGGGCCGAGAAAAAAGGGGGGTCCCAAAACGTGTTTTTCCCATGGTAATTTCCATAGGGCCTTTGGCCTCACTTTTAGCTCGAACGGCTGAATGGATTTGCACGAAACTTGGCAAAATTGTAGGGACTGTTAGCCCAATGTGCCTTTGCCAAGTCTCCATATATGTGCTCCAGTGGATTTTGAGAAAGTAACGTTCAAAACAAGATATATATCTGCAACAGCGCTCCGGGCTGCGCTCCGGTCCGCTTACTTTTCGCGAAACAGAACTTTGCGATGCGAAGCTGATTGGCTCCCCGGTGTCTGTCAACATTCTAAACAGTCCGGAGCGGCCGCCATCTTATCTCTCGGTAGGATCGAGAGAGAAGAAGAGGTAAAAAATGAAGGGGGAATTTAATGAAAGGGGGCAAGGTGTACCCCTCTTGACCCCCTAGGAATGTTGTTGGGGTTATTAAAGGGTCCCGTGGGGAAATTAAAAAAAAATTATTTTTCACGGTAGAAGCGCTTCACGGGCCGCGAACCGGGTCGCAAACTGGTAGCGAAACGGGAATTCGCCATTTTGTGTTTCGTTTTAATTAAATTACTAGGTGTAAGGGGGTGCGGGAGACGTATCCTAATCCCTTATGTTTTCTGAGGGTGGCTGAGGAGGCTCATATATGTTGATACATGTCTTCCAGCGGCTGTGCGTGAGCTTTTTTTTTTTTTGCTGCGTGACGTCTGTTAACGTTCGATTCGATGGAAATCAGGAAGTGTTGACCGCCAATTTGTCAGTGCGATAAAATATTTTGTTATAAATGAATCCTTATTGATAAACATTGTCCCAAGGCAGCAGAACGCGCTGAGATGTGGATGGCACCCAGGTGATGTCCAGTAAACTGCCGCACTGGTTTTGGTATCCTACAATGCTGCTCCGAAAATTGGCGTGGGGCGGCCGGGGGGGGGGGGCGTGGGGGAGGCGGCGTGAACGGGCCTCCCCAGGTGGCGGCCATCCAGCTGAGTTGCGCCCGCTCTTGCGGCTACAGCGTCTCGCTCACCATGTAGTTGAGTTGCTCCCACTCTTGCAGTGCAGCGATAGGCGGCTGCCACAGGACTCTTAAAATGGCGGCCGGCTCTTCGGTTTTGGGCCTGGTCCACTAAAATGGCCCTGGGACACCTTGGAACTCGGACGCTTGCCTGCTAGGGCTTGGGCTCCATTCTCGAAAGCGTCCCCTCAGCCGTGAAGATTCTACAAAAGTCTTGGGGGCCCTCGACTCCTGCAGGCTTCCGGTGGGGAGCGGCTGCCATGATTGCTCGCGGAATGACCACGACGGAGCCACGAGATGGTGGTGCTCTCATGGTGACGCCAGCTTCAGTCTGAATCATCCAGAAACAAGGTGGGGCTTTCATCGTTTGGGAAAAAAAAATGTTCTAAACCAATGAAAAGTGTTAGTTTTAGGTCATATGACCAAGCCTTCCATCTTTAGGAAACCAAAAGTAAAAGTAAAATGAACCAATGAAAAGTTTTATAAACAAGTCACATGACCTGTTATGCGGCATGGGGCTACAAAAAGCGTAGAAAATCAGTTGGCACGTGAGGCGGCGTCAGTAGCGGACCGGTGTGCGAATAGGCCGAAGGCAGCACAACGCGCCGAGATCCGGATGGCACCGAGTTAGTGTCCAGCAAGTTGCTGCACTGGTGTGGCTATCCTACAATGCTGCGCCGAAAGTCGGCGTGGGGCGCCCCATTGGCCTGTGAGGTCGCGTCAGTCAGTGGGGGCTGTGCGTCTCCCCCAAGATGGAGGCTCCTCGGCTGCAGTGCGGCGCCCCTTATCTTTTCACTCGCCGTCCAACTGAGTTGCGTCCGCACTTGCGGCTACAGTAGGCCGAAGGCAGCACAACGCGCCGAGATCCGGATGGCACCGAGGTGGTGTCCAGCAAATTGCCGTACTGGTGTGGCCATCCTACAATGCTGCGCCGAAAGACGGCGTGTCCAGCTGAGTTTCGGTCACTCTTGCGGTACAGTGACTCGAACGCGCCGAGATCCGGATGGCACCGAGGTTGTGTCCAGCAAGTTGCCGCACTGGTGTGGCCATCCTACAATGCTGCGCCGAAAGTCGGCGTGGGGTGCCCCGTTGGCTTATGAGGTGATGTCAGTAGTGGACCGATGTGTGAATAGGTCGGAACCAGCACAAGGCGCCAAGATTCGAATGGCAAGTCCTGGATGTTGAGTGCCATAGTTGCGAGTTCTGAGCAGTGCTTGTAAGACTATCTGAAGCTTATTTGCACCTGCTGCAGCTTCACTATTGCCCGAGGTGGTGTCCAGCAAATTGTCGCACTGGTGTGGCCATCCTACAATGCTGCGCCGAAAGACGGCGTGTTCAGCTGAGTTCCGGTCACTTTTGCGGTACAGTGACTCGAACGCGCCGAGATCCGGATGGCACCGAGGTTGTGTCCAGCAAGTTGCCGCACTGGTGTGGCCATCCTACAATGCTGTGCCGAAAGTCGGTGTGGGGTGCCCCGTTGGCTTATGAGGTGATGTCAGTAGTGGACCGATGTGTGAATAGGTCGGAACCAGCACAAGGCGCCAAGATCCGGATGGCAAGTCCTCGATGTTGAGTGCCATCGTTGAGAGTTCTGAGCAGTGCTTGTAAGACTGTCTGAAGCTTATTTGCACCTGCTGCAGCTTCACTATTGCCCTGGTGTGGCCAAAGATCGCCCATGACATAGGCGGCCGGCTCCCGAGGTCCGGCGGAACTTTTTTCCTTTTCCTTTCTGCTTCTTGTCCCACAATCCGTTTCACCTGAAGACACGACCAGGTCCCTGAATGTGTGCAGGGGGACGCTATTGATTGAATGAAAATGGTGGCTTGACACAAAGCTGACTCAAGCGTTGCTGTTGATGCTATACAGACAAAAATTGGTTTTCAGTTTGTACATTCTTCAGGATTTTTTTTTCCATCCAAGGCTGATTGAGAGTTTGTATAAAAATGGCTTCAGATTTTCCACATATTACTCTTCAACATTCTTCCTAAATGTAACAATGTGAGACTCACTAGGAGAACGGCTGTTTATCTTTCCTTTCAAAATGCTGCCAACAATATTTTCTGAATGGAAGACACCATCTTGTAGCATAAAGGGCCGAAAGGGGTTCTGGTCTGGCCGATGGTTGGTGGAGACATTTTGACTATATCTTGGACCTGCCCGGCCTCGCCCAAAATGGCGCCGGTATAAATGGGACTCGTAACTCCTTGTTGTGTACTGGTTGAACAACCTTGATATCACGAGATATGAATGCAGTTTTGATGCTCATGGCGGGCGGGGACGAGAATTGATTGAATATTTCTACATCCCTATTGATATTAAGTTCTGATGTGTTATTTATTACTGTACTATTGAAAGTTCGAATTAACGTCACCCATGGTACTTGCACGCAAATGTATATCTAGATAACTTTTTTGTAAGTGGCCCTGTCGTATTTTAATTACAAAATGTACGTCCACCGATTCCGCAACTGTTAGACATCTTAGTTGTTGCAACCTAATGGCTCGCTCGTTACGTTCCTCTATAATGTAAATGTCTCCTCATCATATACGATTTCAGTTTGCTCCGTGGCCGGCCCACGTGGTTATAGGCCCGTATTTGTATACTGACATTTTCACAATAAAGGTTTTTAAAACAAAACATGGTAGTAGTATTTACATTGGTAAAGTTTTTACTTTTAGTCACTGTTTTAGAATCAGTAAAAGGCAAGTGAAATAAAGCAGTCCAATTACATGACGGATAAAAGGTATAATATGTAGGAACGCAGTAAAGATAAATGGTCAAGGGCAGTTGTGTTTTCCACTCCTGCAACATAAAGTGATCGATAAGAATCTGATAATCAGGCGTATCGGCGACTAAGACAGCAGGCCGAGTCTCTTTTACTCAACGGCTCCGTCATGGAACGAAGAAACGCCCTTTTTCTCGAAAAAGGTATATATTTTACTTGCAGGACAGTTGTAAATTTTCCGGGAAAGTACATTAGCCTGGAATATTATAACATATATGTTATAAAAAAAAAAGTTCGAAATCAATAAAAAGCGTAATTTTTAGGTCATATGACCAAGCTTTTCATCATAAAAATAACAAAAGTAAAATGAACCAATGAAAAGTTTTATTAACAAGTCACATGACCTGTTATGCTTACGTTACGCGCTGCGCGCCGCGCCCCGGATCACTTCCGGGTGCGCTAACGCGGCGTGTCATATAACGCATTACGCGACAACGTAGGTCAAGAATATAGTCAAAATGTCTCCACCAACCAGCGTTCGGAACACAACCCCTTTCAGCAGTCCAAAAAGTTCTGTTAAATGACAACAGAGGGGACAGGCAACAAGAACCATCAGTCAAAGAGGGGAGGGCAAGTTCTTCTCTACCGGGTCATGTTGGGGCGCTACCGGAACTGATCGAATTGGTAGTCTACAGTGTTTCTGGATGTTTCAGACTAAAGCTGGCATCAGCATGAGAGCACTACCATCTCGTAGCTCCGTCGTGGCCATTCCACGAGCAGACATGGCAGCCGCTCCCCACCAGAAGCCTGCGGGAGTCGGGGGCCCCCAAGACTTTTGTAGAATCTTCACGGCTGAGGGGACGCTTTCGAGAATGGGACCCAAGCCCTATCAGGGAAGCGTCCGAGTTCCAAGGTGTCCCAGGGCCATTTTAGTGGACCAGGGCCAAAACCGAAGAGCCGGCCGCCATTTTGAGAGTCCTGTGGCAGTCGCCTATCGCTGCACCGCAAGAGCGGGAGCAACTATGAGATGTTATCAGTGATTTTATCAGTGATGTCATTTGAGATGTCATCAGTGATGTCATTTGAGATGTCATCAGTGATGTCATCAGTGATGTCACTAACCATGTCATGAATGATGTAATATGTGACATCATCAGCAGTGGATTGCGGGTGCGCGATATATAGTTAGTGGAACTAACTATATATGAAATTTCAATGGTTTTGTGTGAGTAAAATAAGGTTTTGAAAAGGCTAATCCCTAACTATATATGGCCTATAACCTATGGTTTTTTCAGTGAATATATATATATATATATACATACATACATATACATACATATATATATATATATATATATAAAAATATATATATATATATATATATATATATATATATATATATTTTTTTTTTCTTTCTTTTTTTCAATGTCTGCTCAGGAAACGCTGACGGCGGCCCCTCGGGAAGTGGCACCAATGCCGGCCGAGCACGCCGGTACTGTAAAAGCTTTCAAAAGTTCCAAAGTAACAAGTGCTCTCAGTCCGCAAAGTAACACAACACCACTGAAGTCTCCAAGGGTGTTTATTTAAACTAACCATCTTAAATAAATAAACAGTGCATGCTATTCGACGGAAGAAGTAAATATGTTGCAGGATATTCCAATTGCGAGATACTATTTTGCGAATTTGTTTTGATTCAGTGCTGTAAGTGAGGATAAGGCGTGTCTGGTCCTCCTCACTGGTGGTATCAGTCTCATTGTCTTTCTCTTGTAATGTATCTGCTCTGGGGATACCGTCAGCTCTGGTATATTGGCAGTAGCACCAAACAAGCCAAACATCGTGTGCTTGAACACTATTGTGCCATTGCCAATAAAAATGAGAAATACCCTGTGGCAAGACACTTTGCTGAGGTACACTTTTCCAATCCAGCTGAAATGAGCTTTCACATACTGGAACAAATTGAGAGAAGTCCCCGGGGGGGAGACAGAACCCTTAAATTGAGACAGAAGGAGTCCAAATACATTATTGTATTCCAAACTAAGACACCGGGGGGCCTCAACCAGGACGAGGAGCCAGCAGTTCACCTCAAAGTATAGCATCTTACATTATGTCAACTCCTCTTTGTTAATATCTGCAACATATTTACTTCTTCCGTCGAATAGCATGCACTGTTTATTTATTTAAGATGGTTAGTTTAAATAAACACCCTTGGAGACTTCAGTGGTGTTGTGTTACTTTGCGGACTGAGAGCACTTGTTACTTTGGAACTTTTGAAAGCATATATATATATACTTGCAAAAGTGTGGTGTGGTTTCTCGAAGAGACATACGCGGCGCCCCCCCTGATGGTCAAGGAAAACTCACCTGAGTCTGAGACTGCGTGGGGAGAAAGCATGCGGCGGTCTGTAATGGGCCGCTGCGTGAAGGTGACTCAAACTAATTTTTATCATCACTGCCCCCGCCGTGATTCATCGGAGCAGAATGCCTGCCACTGCCAAATTGTGTTTGGGGCATCACTGGATGTTAGAGAACGCAGTTCACTGTAACTGCAGCCTCAGTGGGAGACATCAAAACTCCGTCCTGGATCAGTGTGGGAGAAACGGAGGTGGAAGCCGAGGAGGTTGGGCCAATCAGACAAGTTCTTTTGGACTTTTAAATCACGAACCCCTGCGGCTTCTTGTCATTCATAGTGAAGCGGGCACTGAAGAAAGCCGCAAGGCTGAAACGCGTCTGCCCTAGCGTTTCGCTAAATTCAGCAACAGAGCCTCCTTTTAATAATATTAAAAATGAACTTAGAATCACCGAGCATGTGTCGGACCTGTTCCTTTTGGGATTGGTTTGGTGTGGAGATATATATATATATATATATATATATATATATATATATTCAAACGTCCCAACTCAGTGCAAAGTACTGAAATCGCTTCAAACCTTGCTTTTTTACGATGGCGGTCCATGGTGAGGGGGCGAACCTCTAAACACCGCAACATACGGTGTCACCTTCACAGGATCAGCACTAACCATAGATATAGATATATATATATATACATAAAACAGGTAACCAAAATTCAAGAGCTTGACCTCCGGCACTTAGATCAGCTGTTACTTTTATTGTCGAGGTGCACACAGACTGCATTCAAAGAAACAAAGCAGCTATAATCAGTATCGCCAGACGCGTTTCGAGAGTGCTCGCTCCCTTCCTCATTGGAGTGTGTTCATTGTTCAAAAGCAAAGTTCACCTTGCACCGACTCAAATTTGAACTCCTCGCCCCAGTGGGTGTGGCTATACAGAAGCCTTCTGGTAGTTGTTTTCCACAGGTATGTTACTTTCCCAAGTGGGCATGCTTTTTCCAATAAGATTAAAACCAGTTTTATCCCATGTGGGTTGTGCTTCGTCAATTTAGCTGCCTGCACCGCTTTATCCACGCCAATAACAGCTTACAAGGTGGTGGCATCCTGTGTATGGTGCCAAACTTGCATGTCTATCGAACAGTTAGCACCGTAGAAGCTAACGCGGACCCGCAGCAGCGGTGGGTCTTGCTCCGCGGCTGGGCCACAGCCGCAAAAATCTCCAGCAAAACAGGTAACCAAAATTCGAGAGCTCGACCTCCGGCACTTAGTTCAGCTGTTACTTTTATTGGCAAGGTGCACGCAGACTGCATTCAAAGAAACAAAGCAGCAATAGTCAGTATCTCCAGACGCATTTCGGGAGTGCTCGCTCCCTTCCTCAATGGCGTGTGTTCATTGTTCAAAAGCAAAGTTCACCTTGCACCGACTCAAATTTAACAATGTTATGAGTGATGTAATATGTGACTTCATCAGCAGTGCATTGCAGGCGCACAAGTTATAGGTAGTTGAACTAACTATAACAGGGGAATTTCAAAGGTTTTTTACGAGTGAAATGTTCAGTTAACTATAATGCCCCTGAAACACATGGTTTTTTCAGTGAATTTCTAAGGTTTTTTAAATGCTAATTTCTAACTTTAACGTGACTGAAACCTATGATTTATTAAGTGAATTTCAAAGGTTTTTTTAAATGCTAGTTTATAACAATGCCTACAGAGGTAGGACATGTAAAGAAAGAAGAAAAAACGCACAGAAAAAAAAGAATCAACAGAAGTCCTCAAAGACGAAGAAAAGTGCAGGACGAAGTAAAACTTGCAGAAAGAACAAATAGAGGAGGAGAAAGAAGACGTGTAGCAAAATCATCCTGTACCCTCACTTTTTCAAATGGTACTGGTGGTAACTGAGTCTGACTAACCAGTCCTAGCTGAACGCCCGGACTGCTGTGGTTGCCGCCGGAGAAACAGATAAGAGAAACTCTGACCCGTATCTCGGAGAGCCCCGAGCCTATTAATATCGGAGATTCGTCATGGCTGAGCAACTTCCAGGCCCTTGAGCCACGAAAACCGGTGTCTAGGAAGAAGCGGCCTAGAACAAAAATTTCTCGCCTAAATAGCTATCTGCTACTTAAATTATGCTTTGAAAAAAATACGGGCATGTACAACACTCTGGCGGAGTAAACAAGCAACTGCTACTATTTATAACTCCTAAAGTCCACCCTGAATCTGTGTTCTCATTTTATCTAACCGGCCTGATCCTCCTGGAGAAACGGGAGTACCATCTTGACCGTTTGCCACGGACCTAAGAGTGACCACGGCTTTAACGTACAAAGTTCATAGGTCGCACGCTACTCCACCTTTACAGCGTGTGTACCCCAGGAGCATCACGGTAGATGTAGTTTTCTCAAAGCGGGTGCGCTTAACAAAGTTCCGAAGTGTGATGCACAGTTGCAGGCCAACTCTGGACACTGGTGTTTCTGGATTTTTGTCTTTCATCAGCAGAGTGTAGGATGAGTATCAGGGGTTGCTGTGCAGGCTGCCAAAGTGTTATCAGGTATGGTACCTCTCCGGGCGCGTAGGGCGTTACCTGAGCTCGTCAGCTCGAAGGCTCAAGGGAGCCGTAGTTACGTACAAAGTTCATAGGTCGCACGCTACTCCACCTTTACAGCGTGTGTACCCCAGGAGCATCACGGTAGATGTAGTTTTCTCAAAGCGGGTGCGCTTAACAAAGTTCTGAAGTGTGATGCACAGTTGCAGGCCAACTCTGGACACCGGTGTTTCTGGATTTTAGTCTTTCATCAGCAGAGTGTAGGATGAGTATCACTCTGCTGACGAGGAACAACAATTCCGAAACACCGGTGTCCAGAGTTGGTGCTGCAAACTTGCTTGAAAACACGAACTTTTGAAAATAGCGCACTCGCTATAAAACTGCATCTACCGTGATGCTCCTGGGGTTCACCCGCTGGTGGGTGGAGTTGGAGTGCGACCCATGACTTCCAGTTAAATGGCTCCCTCGAGCTAAGAGCTGACGAGCTCGGATCCCGCACCCACGCGCCTTGAGAGGTATCAACCTGAGAATACTTGGCAGCCTGCGCAGCAAACCCCTGACCGACCTACACTCTGCTGACGAAGAACAACAATTCCGAAACACCGGTGTCCAGAGTTGGTGCTGCAAACTTGCTTGAAAACACGAACTTTTGAAAATAGCGCACTCGCTATAAAACTGCATCTACCGTGATGCTCCTGGGGTTCACCCGCTGGTGGGTGGAGTTGGAGTGCGACCCATGACTTCCAGTTAAATGGCTCCCTTGAGCTAAGAGCTGACGAGCTCGGATCCCGCACCCACGCGCCTTGAGAGGTATCAACCTGAGAATATTTGGCAGCCTGCACAGCAAACCCCTGACCGACCTACACTCTGCTGACGAGGAACAACAATTCCGAAACACCGGTGTCCAGAGTTGGTGCTGCAAACTTGCTTGAAAACACGAACTTTTGAAAATAGCGCACTCGCTATAAAACTGCATCTACCGTGATACTCTTGGGGTTCACCCGCTGGTGGGTGGAGTTGGAGTGCGACCCATGACTTCCAGTTAAATGGCTCCCTCGAGCTAAGAGCTGACGAGCTCGGATCCCGCACCCACGCGCCTTGAGAGGTATCAACCTGAGAATACTTGGCAGACTGCACAGCAAACCCCTGACCGACCTACACTCTGCTGACGAGGAACAACAATTCCGAAACACCGGTGTCCAGAGTTGGTGCTGCAAACTTGCTTGAAAACACGAACTTTTGAAAATAGCGCACTCGCTATAAAACTGCATCTACTGTGATGCTCCTGGGGTTCACCCGCTGGTGGGTGGAGTTGGAGTGTGACCCATGACTTCCAGTTAAATGGCTCCCTCGAGCTAAGAGCTGACGAGCTCGGATCCCGCACCCACGCGCCTTGAGAGGTATCAACCTGAGAATACTTGGCAGCCTGCACAGCAAACCCCTGACCGACCTACACTCTGCTGACGAGGAACAACAATTCCGAAACACCGGTGTCCAGAGTTGGTGCTGCAAACTTGCTTGAAAACACGAACTTTTGAAAATAGCGCACTCGCTATAAAACTGCATCTACCGTGATGCTCCTGGGGTTCACCCGCTGGTGGGTGGAGTTGGAGTGCGACCCATGACTTCCAGTTAAATGGCTCCCTCGAGCTAAGAGCTGACGAGCTTGGATCCCGCACCCACGCGCCTTGAGATGTATCAACCTGAGAATACTTGGCAGCCTGCACAGCAAACCCCTGACCGACCTACACTCTGCTGACGAGGAACAACAATTCCGAAACACCGGTGTCCAGAGTTGGTGCCGCAAACTTGCTTGAAAACACGAACTTTTGAAAATAGCGCACTCGCTATAAAACTGCATCTACCGTGATGCTCCTGGGGTTCACCCGCTGGTGGGTGGAGTTGGAGTGCGACCCATGACTTCCAGTTAAATGGCTCCCTCGAGCTAAGAGCTGACGAGCTCGGATCCCGCACCCACGCGCCTTGAGAGGTATCAACCTGAGAATACTTGGCAGCCTGCACAGCAAACCCCTGACCGACCTACACTCTGCTGACGAGGAACAACAATTCCGAAACACCGGTGTCCAGAGTTGGTGCTGCAAACTTGCTTGAAAACATGAACTTTTGAAAATAGCGCTCTCGCTATAAAACTGCATCTACCGTGATGCTCCTGGGGTTCACCCGCTGGTGGGTGAAGTTGGAGTGCGACCCATGACTTCCAGTTAAATGGCTCCCTCGAGCTAAGAGCTGACGAGCTCGGATCCCGCACCCACGCGCCTTGAGAGGTATCAACCTGAGAATACTTGGCAGCCTGCACAGGAAACCCCTGACCGACCTACACTCTGCTGACGAGGAACAACAATTCCGAAACACCGGTGTCCAGAGTTGGTGCTGCAAACTTGCTTGAAAACACGAACTTTTGAAAATAGCGCACTCGCTATAAAACTGCATCTACCGTGATGCTCCTGGGGTTCACCCGCTGGTGGGTGGAGTTGGAGTGCGACCCATGACTTCCAGTTAAATGGCTCCCTCGAGCTAAGAGCTGATCAGCTCGGATCCCGCACCCACGCGCCTTGAGAGGTATCAACCTGAGAATACTTGGCAGCCTGCACAGCAAACCCCTGACCGACCTACACTCTGCTGACGAGAAACAACAATTCCGAAACACCGGTGTCCAGAGTTGGTGCTGCAAACTTGCTTGAAAACACGAACTTTTGAAAATAGCGCACTCGCTATAAAACTGCATCTACCGTGATGCTCCTGGGGTTCACCCGCTGGTGGGTGGAGTTGGAGTGCGACCCATGACTTCCAGTTAAATGGCTCCCTGGAGCTAAGAGCTGACGAGCTCGGATCCCGCACCCACGCGCCTTGAGAGGTATCAACCTGAGAATACTTGGCAGCCTGCACAGCAAACCCCTGACCGACCTACACTCTGCTGGCGAGGAACAACAATTCCGAAACACTGGTGTCCAGAGTTGGTGCTGCAAACTTGCTTGAAAACACGAACTTTTGAAAATAGCGCACTCGCTATAAAATTGCATCTACCGTGATGCTCCTGGGGTTCACCCGCTGGTGGGTGGAGTTGGAGTGCGACCCATGACTTCCAGTTAAATGGCTCCCTTGAGCTAAGAGCTGACGAGCTCGGATCCCGCACCCACGCGCCTTGAGAGGTATCAACCTGAGAATACTTGGCAGCCTGCACAGCAGAACCCTGACCGACCTACACTCTGCTGACGAGGAACAACAATTCCGAAACACCGGTGTCCAGAGTTGGTGCTGCAAACTTGCTTGAAAACACGAACTTTTGAAAATAGCGCACTCGCTATAAAACTGCATCTACCGTGATGCTCCTGGGGTTCACCCGCTGGTGGGTGGAGTTGGAGTGCGACCCATGACTTCCAGTTAAATGGCTCCCTCGAGCTAAGAGCTAACGAGCTCGGATCCCGCACCCACGCACCTTGAGAGGTATCAACCTGAGAATACTTGGCAGCCTGCACAGCAAACCCCTGACCGACCAACACTCTGCTGACGAGGAACAACAATTCCGAAACACCGGTGTCTAGAGTTGGTGCTGCAAACTTGCTTGAAAATACGAACTTTTGAAAATAGCGCACTCGCTATAAAACTGCATCTACCGTGATGCCCCTGGGGTTTACCCGCTGGTGGGTGGAGTTGGAGTGCGACCCATGACTTCCAGTTAAATGGCTCCCTCGAGCTAAGAGCTGACGAGCTCGGATCCCGCACCCACGCGCCTTGAGAGGTATCAACCTGAGAATACTTGGCAGCCTGCACAGCAAACCCCTGACCGACCTACACTCTGCTGACGAGGAACAACAATTCCGAAACACCGGTGTCCAGAGTAGGTGCTGCAAACTTGCTTGAAAACACGAACTTTTGGAAATAACGCACTCGCTATAAAACTGCATCTACCGTGATGCTCCTGGGGTTCACCCGCTGGTGGGTGGAGTTGGAGTGCGACCCATGACTTCCAGTTAAATGGCTCCCTGGAGCTAAGAGCTGACGAGCTCGGATCCCGCACCCACGCGCCTTGAGAGGTATCAACCTGAGAATACTTGGCAGCCTGCACAGCAAACCCCTGACCGACCTACACTCTGCTGGCGAGGAACAACAATTCCGAAACACTGGTGTCCAGAGTTGGTGCTGCAAACTTGCTTGAAAACACGAACTTTTGAAAATAGCGCACTCGCTATAAAATTGCATCTACCGTGATGCTCCTGGGGTTCACCCGCTGGTGGGTGGAGTTGGAGTGCGACCCATGAGTTCCAGTTAAATGGCTCCCTTGAGCTAAGAGCTGACGAGCTCGGATCCCGCACCCACGCGCCTTGAGAGGTATCAACCTGAGAATACTTGGCAGCCTGCACAGCAGAACCCTGACCGACCTACACTCTGCTGACGAGGAACAACAATTCCGAAACACCGGTGTCCAGAGTTGGTGCTGCAAACTTGCTTGAAAACACGAACTTTTGAAAATAGCGCACTCGCTATAAAACTGCATCTACCGTGATGCTCCTGGGGTTCACCCGCTGGTGGGTGGAGTTGGAGTGCGACCCATGACTTCCAGTTAAATGGCTCCCTCGAGCTAAGAGCTAACGAGCTCGGATCCCGCACCCACGCACCTTGAGAGGTATCAACCTGAGAATACTTGGCAGCCTGCACAGCAAACCCCTGACCGACCAACACTCTGCTGACGAGGAACAACAATTCCGAAACACCGGTGTCTAGAGTTGGTGCTGCAAACTTGCTTGAAAACACGAACTTTTGAAAATAGCGCACTCGCTATAAAACTGCATCTACCGTGATGCCCCTGGGGTTTACCCGCTGGTGGGTGGAGTTGGAGTGCGACCCATGACTTCCAGTTAAATGGCTCCCTCGAGCTAAGAGCTGACGAGCTCGGATCCCGCACCCACGCGCCTTGAGAGGTATCAACCTGAGAATACTTGGCAGCCTGCACAGCAAACCCCTGACCGACCTACACTCTGCTGACGAGGAACAACAATTCCGAAACACCGGTGTCCAGAGTAGGTGCTGCAAACTTGCTTGAAAACACGAACTTTTGGAAATAACGCACTCGCTATAAAACTGCATCTACGCTGATGCTGCTGGGGTTCACCCGCTGGTGGGTGGAGTTGGAGTGCGACCCATGACTTCCAGTTAAATGGCTCCCTCGAGCTAAGAGCTGATGAGCTCGGATCCCGCACCCACGCGCCTTGAGAGGTATCAACCTGAGAATACTTGGCAGCCTGCACAGCAAACCCCTGACCGACCTACACTCTGCTGACGAGGAACAACAATTCCGAAACACCGGTGTCTAGAGTTGGTGCTGCAAACTTGCTTGAAAACACGAACTTTTGAAAATAGCGCACTCGCTATAAAACTGCATCTACCGTGATGCTCCTGGGGTTCACCCGCTGGTGGGTGGAGTTGGAGTGCGACCCATGACTTCCAGTTAAATGGCTCCCTCGAGCTAAGAGCTGACGAGCTCGGATCCCGCACCCTCGCGCCTTGAGAGGTATCAACCTGAGAATACTTGGCAGCCTGCACAGCAAACCCCTGACCGACCTACACTCTGCTGACGAGGAACAACAATTCCGAAACACCGGTGTCCAGAGTTGGTGCTGCAAACTTGCTTGAAAACACGAACTTTTGAAAATAGCGCACTCGCTATAAACCTGCATCTACCGTGATGCTCCTGGGGTTCACCCGCTGGTGGGTGGAGTTGGAGTGCGACCCATGACTTCCAGTTAAATGGCTCCCTCGAGCTAAGAGCTGACGAGCTCGGATCCCGCACCCACGCGCCTTGAGAGGTATCAACCTGAGAATACTTGGCAGCCTGCACAGCAAACCCCTGACCGACCTACACTCTGCTGACGAGGAACAACAATTCCGAAACACCGGTGTCCAGAGTTGGTGCTGCAAACTTGCTTGAAAACACGAACTTTTGAAAATAGCGCACTCGCTATAAAACTGCATCTACCGTGATGCTCCTGGGGTTCACCCGCTGGTGGGTGGAGTTGGAGTGCGACCCATGACTTCCAGTTAAATGGCTCCCTCAAGCTAAGAGCTGACGAGCTCGGATCCCGCACCCACGCGCCTTGAGAGGTATCAACCTGAGAATACTTGGCAGCCTGCACAGCAAACCTCTGACCGACCTACACTCTGCTAACGAGGAACAACAATTCAGAAACACCGGTGTCCAGAGTTGGTGCTGCAAACTTGCTTGAAAACACGAACTTTTGAAAATAGCGCACTCGCTATAAAACTGCATCTACCGTGATGCTCCTGGGGTTCACCCGCTGGTGGGTGGAGTTGGAGTGCGACCCATGACTTCCAGTTAAATGGCTCCCTCGAGCTAAGAGCTGACGAGCTCGGATCCCGCACCCACGCGCCTTGAGAGGTATCAACCTGAAAATACTTGGCAGCCTGCACAGCAAACCCCTGACCGACCTACACTCTGCTGACGAGGAACAACAATTCCGAAACACCGGTGTCCAGAGTTGGTGCTGCAAACTTGCTTGAAAACACGAACTTTTGAAAATAGCGCACTCGCTATAAAACTGCATCTACCGTGATGCTCCTGGGGTTCACCCGCTGGTGGGTGGAGTTGGAGTGCGACCCATGACTTCCAGTTAAATGGCTCCCTCGAGCTAAGAGCTGACGAGCTCGGATCCCGCACCCACGCGCCTTGAGAGGTATCAACCTGAGAATATTTGGCAGCCTGCACAGCAAACCCCTGACCGACCTACACTCTGCTAACGAGGAACAACAATTCCGAAACATCGGTGTCCAGAGTTGGTGCTGCAAACTTGCTTGAAAACACGAACTTTTGAAAATAGCGCACTCGCTATAAAACTGCATCTACCGTGATGCTCCTGGGGTTCACCCGCTGGTGGGTGGAGTTGGAGTGCGACCCATGACTTCCAGTTAAATGGCTCCCTCGAGCTAAGAGCTGACGAGCTCGGATCCCGCACCCACGCGCCTTGAGAGGTATCAACCTGAAAATACTTGGCAGCCTGCACAGCAAACCCCTGACCGACCTACACTCTGCTGACGAGGAACAACAATTCCGAAACACCGGTGTCCAGAGTTGGTGCTGCAAACTTGCTTGAAAACACGAACTTTTGAAAATAGCGCACTCACTATAAAACTGCATCTACCGTGATGCTCCTGGGGTTCACCCGCTGGTGGGTGGACTTGGAGTGCGACCCATGACTTCCAGTTAAATGGCTCCGTCGAGCTAAGAGCTGACGAGCTCGGATCCCGCACCCACACGCCTTCAGATGTATCAACCTGAGAATACTTGGCAGCCTGCACAGCAAACCCCTGACCGACCTACACTCTGCTGACGAGGAACAACAATTCCGCAACACCGGTGTCCAGAGTTGGTGCTGCAAACTTGCTTGAAAACACGAACTTTTGAAAATAGCGCACTCGCTATAAAACTGCATCTACCGTGATGCTCCTGGGATTCACCCGATGGTGGGTGGAGTTGGAGTGCGACCCATGACTTCCAGTTAAATGGCTCCCTCGAGCTAAGAGCTGACGAGCTCGGATCCCGCACCCACGCGCATTGAGAGGTATCAACCTGAGAATACTTGGCAGCCTGCACAGCAAACCCCTGACCGACCTACACTCTGCTGACGAGGAACAACAATTCCGAAACACCGGTGTCCAGAGTTGGTGCTGCAAACTTGCTTGAAAACACGAACTTTTGAAAATAGCGCACTCGCTATAAAACTGCATCTACCGTGATGCTCCTGGGGTTCACCCGCTGGTGGGTGGAGTTGGAGTGCAACCCATGACTTCCAGTTAAATGGCTCCCTCGAGCTAAGAGCTGACGAGCTCCGATCCCGCACCCACGCGCCTTGAGAGGTATCAACCTGAGAATACTTGGCAGCCTGCACGGCAAACCCCTGACTGACCTACACTCTGCTGACGAGGAACAACAATTCCGAAACACCGGTGTCCAGAGTTGGTGCTGCAAACTTGCTTGAAAACACAAACTTTTGAAAATAGCGCACTCGCTATAAAACTGCATCTACCGTGATGCTCCTGGGGTTCACCCGCTGGTGGGTGGAGTTGGAGTGCGACCCATGACTTCCAGTTAAATGGCTCCCTTGAGCCAAGAGCTGAGGAGCTCGGATCCCGCACCCACGCGCCTTGAGAGGTATCAACCTGAGAATACTTGGCAGCCTGCACAGCAAACCCCTGACCGACCTACACTCTGCTGACGAGGAACAACAATTCCGAAACACCGGTGTCCAGAGTTGGTGCTGCAAACTTGCTTGAAAACACAAACTTTTGAAAATAGCGCACTCGCTATAAAACTGCATCTGCCGGGATGCTCCTGGGGTTCACCTGCTGGTGGGTGGAGTTGGAGTGCGACCCATGACTTCCAGTTAAATGGCTCCCTCGAGCTAAGAGCTGACGAGCTCGGATCCCGCACCCACACGCCTTGAGAGGTATCAACCTGAGAATACTTGGCAGCCTGCACAGCAAACCCCTGACCGACCTACGCTCTGCTGACGAGGAACAACAATTCCGAAACACCGGTGTCCAGAGTTGGTGCTGCAAACTTGCTTGAAAACGCGAACTTTTGAAAATAGCGCACTTGCTATAAAACTGCATCTACCGTGATGCTCCTGGGGTTCACCCGCTGGTGGGTGGAGTTGGAGTGCGACCCATGACTTCCAGTTAAATGGCTCCCTCGAGCTAAGAGCTGACGAGCTCGGATCCCGCACCCACGCGCCTTGAGAGGTATCAACCTGAGAATACTTGGCAGCCTGCACAGCAAACCCCTGACCGACCTACACTCTGCTGACGAGGAACAACAATTCCAAAACACCGGTGTCCAGAGTTGGTGCTGCAAACTTGCTTGAAAACACAAACTTTTGAAAATAGCGCACTCGCTATAAAACTGCATCTACCGTGATGCTCCTGGGGTTCACCCGCTGGTGGGTGGAGTTGGAGTGCGACCCATGACTTCCAGTAAATGGCTCCCTCGAGCTAAGAGCTGACGAGCTCGGATCCCGCACCCACGCGCCTTGAGATGTATCAACCTGAGAATACTTGGCAGCCTGCACAGCAAACCCCTGACCGACCTACACTCTGCTGACGAGGAACAACAATTCCGAAACACCGGTGTCCAGAGTTGGTGCTGCAAACTTGCTTGAAAACGCGAACTTTTGAAAATAGCGCACTCGCTATAAAACTGCATCTACCGTGATGCTCCTGGGGTTCACCCGCTGGGGGGAACATCACTTACAACGCATTTTTTACAACGCACTACCATTACATCGCAACCATTACAACGCATACCATTACAACGCATTGCGCTGGGGGGCGCTCTAGGATAGGGAATATATTTATTTACTATCCAACACCTTCCCTGCTATCCACGGGGACTGGAGTTGGAATCGTAAATTAAATAATTTACTATCCAGCGCCTAAAAGCATTATGCGTTGTAATGGGCTGCGTGGTAAAAACCGCGTTGTAAAGGCATGCGATGTAAAAGCATGCGTTGTAGTGACACCAATCCCCCGCTGGTGGGTGGAGTTGGAGTGCGACCCATGACTTCCAGTTAAATGGCTCCCTCGAGCTAAGAGCTGACGAGCTCGGATCCCGCACCCAAGTGCCTTGAGAGGTATCAACCTGAGAATACTTGGCAGCCTGCACAGCAAACCCCTGACCGACCTACACTCTGCTGACGAGGAACAACAATTCCGAAACACCGGTGTCCAGAGTTGGTGCTGCAAACTTGCTTGAAAACATGAACTTTTGAAAATAGCGCTCTCGCTATAAAACTGCATCTACCGTGATGCTCCTGGGGTTCACCCGCTGGTGGGTGGAGTTGGAGTGCGACCCATGACTTCCAGTTAAATGGCTCCCTCGAGCTAAGAGCTGACGAGCTCGGATCCCGCACCCACGCGCCTTGAGAGGTATCAACCTGAGAATACTTGGCAGCCTGCACAGCAAACCCCTGACCGACCTACACTCTGCTGACGAGGAACAACAATTCCGAAACACCGGTGTCCAGAGTTGGTGCTGCAAACTTGCTTGAAAACGCGAACTTTTGAAAATAGCGCACTTGCTATAAAACTGCATCTACCGTGATGCTCCTGGGGTTCACCCGCTGGTGGGTGGAGTTGGAGTGCGACCCATGACTTCCAGTTAAATGGCTCCCTCGAGCTAAGAGCTGACGAGCTCGGATCCCGCACCCACGCGCCTTGAGAGGTATCAACCTGAGAATACTTGGCAGCCTGCACAGCAAACCCCTGACCGACCTACACTCTGCTGACGAGGAACAACAATTCCAAAACACCGGTGTCCAGAGTTGGTGCTGCAAACTTGCTTGAAAACACAAACTTTTGAAAATAGCGCACTCGCTATAAAACTGCATCTACCGTGATGCTCCTGGGGTTCACCCGCTGGTGGGTGGAGTTGGAGTGCGACCCATGACTTCCAGTAAATGGCTCCCTCGAGCTAAGAGCTGACGAGCTCGGATCCCGCACCCACGCGCCTTGAGATGTATCAACCTGAGAATACTTGGCAGCCTGCACAGCAAACCCCTGACCGACCTACACTCTGCTGACGAGGAACAACAATTCCGAAACACCGGTGTCCAGAGTTGGTGCTGCAAACTTGCTTGAAAATGCGAACTTTTGAAAATAGCGCACTCGCTATAAAACTGCATCTACCGTGATGCTCCTGGGGTTCACCCGCTGGGGGGAACATCACTTACAACGCATTTTTTACAACGCACTACCATTACATCGCAACCATTACAACGCATACCATTACAACGCATTGCGCTGGGGGGCGCTCTAGGATAGGGAATATATTTATTTACTATCCAACACCTTCCCTGCTATCCACGGGGACTGGAGTTGGAATCGTAAATTAAATAATTTACTATCCAGCGCCTAAAAGCATTATGCGTTGTAATGGGCTGCGTGGTAAAAACCGCGTTGTAAAGGCATGCGATGTAAAAGCATGCGTTGTAGTGACACCAATCCCCCGCTGGTGGGTGGAGTTGGAGTGCGACCCATGACTTCCAGTTAAATGGCTCCCTCGAGCTAAGAGCTGACGAGCTCGGATCCCGCACCCAAGTGCCTTGAGAGGTATCAACCTGAGAATACTTGGCAGCCTGCACAGCAAACCCCTGACCGACCTACACTCTGCTGACGAGGAACAACAATTCCGAAACACCGGTGTCCAGAGTTGGTGCTGCAAACTTGCTTGAAAACATGAACTTTTGAAAATAGCGCTCTCGCTATAAAACTGCATCTACCGTGATGCTCCTGGGGTTCACCCGCTGGTGGGTGGAGTTGGAGTGCGACCCATGACTTCCAGTTAAATGGCTCCCTCGAGCTAAGAGCTGACGAGCTCGGATCCCGCACCCACGCGCCTTGAGAGGTATCAACCTGAGAATACTTGGCAGCCTGCACAGCAAACCCCTGACCGACCTACACTCTGCTGACGAGGAACAACAATTCCGAAACACCGGTGTCCAGAGTTGGTGCTGCAAACTTGCTTGAAAACATGAACTTTTGAAAATAGCGCTCTCGCTATAAAACTGCATCTACCGTGATGCTCCTGGGGTTCACCCGCTGGTGGGTGAAGTTGGAGTGCGACCCATGACTTCCAGTTAAATGGCTCCCTCGAGCTAAGAGCTGACGAGCTCGGATCCCGCACCCACGCGCCTTGAGAGGTATCAACCTGAGAATACTTGGCAGCCTGCACAGCAAACCCCTGACCGACCTACACTCTGCTGACGAGGAACAACAATTCCGAAACACCGGTGTCCAGAGTTGGTGCTGCAAACTTGCTTGAAAACACGAACTTTTGAAAATAGCGCACTCGCTATAAAACTGCATCTACCGTGATGCTCCTGGGGTTCACCCGCTGGTGGGTGGAGTTGGAGTGCGACCCATGACTTCCAGTTAAATGGCTCCCTCGAGCTAAGAGCTGATCAGCTCGGATCCCGCACCCACGCGCCTTGAGAGGTATCAACCTGAGAATACTTGGCAGCCTGCACAGCAAACCCCTGACCGACCTACACTCTGCTGACGAGGAACAACAATTCCGAAACACCGGTGTCCAGAGTTGGTGCTGCAAACTTGCTTGAAAACACGAACTTTTGAAAATAGCGCACTCGCTATAAAACTGCATCTACCGTGATGCTCCTGGGGTTCACCCGCTGGTGGGTGGAGTTGGAGTGCGACCCATGACTTCCAGTTAAATGGCTCCCTGGAGCTAAGAGCTGACGAGCTCGGATCCCGCACCCACGCGCCTTGAGAGGTATCAACCTGAGAATACTTGGCAGCCTGCACAGCAAACCCCTGACCGACCTACACTCTGCTGGCGAGGAACAACAATTCCAAAACACTGGTGTCCAGAGTTGGTGCTGCAAACTTGCTTGAAAACACGAACTTTTGAAAATAGCGCACTCGCTATAAAATTGCATCTACCGTGATGCTCCTGGGGTTCACCCGCTGGTGGGTGGAGTTGGAGTGCGACCCATGACTTCCAGTTAAATGGCTCCCTTGAGCTAAGAGCTGACGAGCTCGGATCCCGCACCCACGCGCCTTGAGAGGTATCAACCTGAGAATACTTGGCAGCCTGCACAGCAGAACCCTGACCGACCTACACTCTGCTGACGAGGAACAACAATTCCGAAACACCGGTGTCCAGAGTTGGTGCTGCAAACTTGCTTGAAAACACGAACTTTTGAAAATAGCGCACTCGCTATAAAACTGCATCTACCGTGATGCTCCTGGGGTTCACCCGCTGGTGGGTGGAGTTGGAGTGCGACCCATGACTTCCAGTTAAATGGCTCCCTCGAGCTAAGAGCTAACGAGCTCGGATCCCGCACCCACGCACCTTGAGAGGTATCAACCTGAGAATACTTGGCAGCCTGCACAGCAAACCCCTGACCGACCAACACTCTGCTGACGAGGAACAACAATTCCGAAACACCGGTGTCTAGAGTTGGTGCTGCAAACTTGCTTGAAAACACGAACTTTTGAAAATAGCGCACTCGCTATAAAACTGCATCTACCGTGATGCCCCTGGGGTTTACCCGCTGGTGGGTGGAGTTGGAGTGCGACCCATGACTTCCAGTTAAATGGCTCCCTCGAGCTAAGAGCTGACGAGCTCGGATCCCGCACCCACGCGCCTTGAGAGGTATCAATGTGAGAATACTTGGCAGCCTGCACAGCAAACCCCTGACCGACCTACACTCTGCTGACGAGGAACAACAATTCCGAAACACCGGTGTCCAGAGTAGGTGCTGCAAACTTGCTTGAAAACACGAACTTTTGGAAATAACGCACTCGCTATAAAACTGCATCTACGCTGATGCTGCTGGGGTTCACCCGCTGGTGGGTGGAGTTGGAGTGCGACCCATGACTTCCAGTTAAATGGCTCCCGCGAGCTAAGAGCTGATGAGCTCGGATCCCGCACCCACGCGCCTTGAGAGGTATCAACCTGAGAATACTTGGCAGCCTGCACAGCAAACCCCTGACCGACCTACACTCTGCTGACGAGGAACAACAATTCCGAAACACCGGTGTCTAGAGTTGGTGCTGCAAACTTGCTTGAAAACACGAACTTTTGAAAATAGCGCACTCGCTATAAAACTGCATCTACCGTGATGCTCCTGGGGTTCACCCGCTGGTGGGTGGAGTTGGAGTGCGACCCATGACTTCCAGTTAAATGGCTCCCTCGAGCTAAGAGCTGACGAGCTCGGATCCCGCACCCTCGCGCCTTGAGAGGTATCAACCTGAGAATACTTGGCAGCCTGCACAGCAAACCCCTGACCGACCTACACTCTGCTGACGAGGAACAACAATTCCGAAACACCGGTGTCCAGAGTTGGTGCTGCAAACTTGCTTGAAAACACGAACTTTTGAAAATAGCGCACTCGCTATAAAACTGCATCTACCGTGATGCTCCTGGGGTTCACCCGCTGGTGGGTGGAGTTGGAGTGCGACCCATGACTTCCAGTTAAATGGCTCCCTCGAGCTAAGAGCTGACGAGCTCGGATCCCGCACCCACGCGCCTTGAGAGGTATCAACCTGAGAATACTTGGCAGCCTGCACAGCAAACCCCTGACCGACCTACACTCTGCTGACGAGGAACAACAATTCCGAAACACCGGTGTCCAGAGTTGGTGCTGCAAACTTGCTTGAAAACACGAACTTTTGAAAATAGCGCACTCGCTATAAAACTGCATCTACCGTGATGCTCCTGGGGTTCACCCGCTGGTGGGTGGAGTTGGAGTGCGACCCATGACTTCCAGTTAAATGGCTCCCTCAAGCTAAGAGCTGACGAGCTCGGATCCCGCACCCACGCGCCTTGAGAGGTATCAACCTGAGAATACTTGGCAGCCTGCACAGCAAACCCCTGACCGACCTACACTATGCTAACGAGGAACAACAATTCAGAAACACCGGTGTCCAGAGTTGGTGCTGCAAACTTGCTTGAAAACACGAACTTTTGAAAATAGCGCACTCGCTATAAAACTGCATCTACCGTGATGCTCCTGGGGTTCACCCGCTGGTGGGTGGAGTTGGAGTGCGACCCATGACTTCCAGTTAAATGGCTCCCTCGAGCTAAGAGCTGACGAGCTCGGATCCCGCACCCACGCGCCTTGAGAGGTATCAACCTGAAAATACTTGGCAGCCTGCACAGCAAACCCCTGACCGACCTACACTCTGCTGACAAGGAACAACAATTCCGAAACACCGGTGTCCAGAGTTGGTGCTGCAAACTTGCTTGAAAACATGAACTTTTGAAAATAGCGCACTCGCTATAAAACTGCATCTACCGTGATGCTCCTGGGGTTCACCCGCTGGTGGGTGGAGTTGGAGTGCGACCCATGACTTCCAGTTAAATGGCTCCCTCGAGCTAAGAGCTGACGAGCTCGGATCCCGCACCCACGCGCCTTGAGAGGTATCAACCTGAGAATATTTGGCAGCCTGCACAGCAAACCCCTGACCGACCTACACTCTGCTAACGAGGAACAACAATTCCGAAACATCGGTGTCCAGAGTTGGTGCTGCAAACTTGCTTGAAAACACGAACTTTTGAAAATAGCGCACTCGCTATAAAACTGCATCTACCGTGATGCTCCTGGGGTTCACCCGCTGGTGGGTGGAGTTGGAGTGCGACCCATGACTTCCAGTTAAATGGCTCCCTCGAGCTAAGAGCTGACGAGCTCGGATCCCGCACCCACGCGCCTTGAGAGGTATCAACCTGAAAATACTTGGCAGCCTGCACAGCAAACCCCTGACCGACCTACACTCTGCTGACGAGGAACAACAATTCCGAAACACCGGTGTCCAGAGTTGGTGCTGCAAACTTGCTTGAAAACACGAACTTTTGAAAATAGCGCACTCACTATAAAACTGCATCTACCGTGATGCTCCTGGGGTTCACCCGCTGGTGGGTGGAGTTGGAGTGCGACCCATGACTTCCAGTTAAATGGCTCCGTCGAGCTAAGAGCTGACGAGCTCGGATCCCGCACCCACACGCCTTGAGATGTATCAACCTGAGAATACTTGGCAGCCTGCACAGCAAACCCCTGACCGACCTACACTCTGCTGACGAGGAACAACAATTCCGAAACACCGGTGTCCAGAGTTGGTGCTGCAAACTTGCTTGAAAACACGAACTTTTGAAAATAGCGCACTCGCTATAAAACTGCATCTACCGTGATGCTCCTGGGATTCACCCGATGGTGGGTGGAGTTGGAGTGCGACCCATGACTTCCAGTTAAATGGCTCCCTCGAGCTAAGAGCTGACGAGCTCGGATCCCGCACCCACGCGCATTGAGAGGTATCAACCTGAGAATACTTGGCAGCCTGCACAGCAAACCCCTGACCGACCTACACTCTGCTGACGAGGAACAACAATTCCGAAACACCGGTGTCCAGAGTTGGTGCTGCAAACTTGCTTGAAAACACGAACTTTTGAAAATAGCGCACTCGCTATAAAACTGCATCTACCGTGATGCTCCTGGGGTTCACCCGCTGGTGGGTGGAGTTGGAGTGCAACCCATGACTTCCAGTTAAATGGCTCCCTCGAGCTAAGAGCTGACGAGCTCCGATCCCGCACCCACGCGCCTTGAGAGGTATCAACCTGAGAATACTTGGCAGCCTGCACGGCAAACCCCTGACTGACCTACACTCTGCTGACGAGGAACAACAATTCCGAAACACCGGTGTCCAGAGTTGGTGCTGCAAACTTGCTTGAAAACACGAACTTTTGAAAATAGCGCACTCGCTATAAAACTGCATCTACTGTGATGCTCCTGGGGTTCACCCGCTGGTGGGTGGAGTTGGAGTGCGACCCATGACTTCCAGTTAAATGGCTCCCTTGAGCCAAGAGCTGAGGAGCTCGGATCCCGCACCCACGCGCCTTGAGAGGTATCAACCTGAGAATACTTGGCAGCCTGCACAGCAAACCCCTGACCGACCTACACTCTGCTGACGAGGAACAACAATTCCGAAACACCGGTGTCCAGAGTTGGTGCTGCAAACTTGCTTGAAAACACGAACTTTTGAAAATAGCGCACTCGCTATAAAACTGCATCTGCCGGGATGCTCCTGGGGTTCACCTGCTGGTGGGTGGAGTTGGAGTGCGACCCATGACTTCCAGTTAAATGGCTCCCTCGAGCTAAGAGCTGACGAGCTCGGATCCCGCACCCACACGCCTTGAGAGGTATCAACCTGAGAATACTTGGCAGCCTGCACAGCAAACCCCTGACCGACCTACGCTCTGCTGACGAGGAACAACAATTCCGAAACACCGGTGTCCAGAGTTGGTGCTGCAAACTTGCTTGAAAACGCGAACTTTTGAAAATAGCGCACTTGCTATAAAACTGCATCTACCGTGATGCTCCTGGGGTTCACCCGCTGGTGGGTGGAGTTGGAGTGCGACCCATGACTTCCAGTTAAATGGCTCCCTCGAGCTAAGAGCTGACGAGCTCGGATCCCGCACCCACGCGCCTTGAGAGGTATCAACCTGAGAATACTTGGCAGCCTGCACAGCAAACCCCTGACCGACCTACACTCTGCTGACGAGGAACAACAATTCCAAAACACCGGTGTCCAGAGTTGGTGCTGCAAACTTGCTTGAAAACACGAACTTTTGAAAATAGCGCACTCGCTATAAAACTGCATCTACCGTGATGCTCCTGGGGTTCACCCGCTGGTGGGTGGAGTTGGAGTGCGACCCATGACTTCCAGTAAATGGCTCCCTCGAGCTAAGAGCTGACGAGCTCGGATCCCGCACCCACGCGCCTTGAGATGTATCAACCTGAGAATACTTGGCAGCCTGCACAGCAAACCCCTGACCGACCTACACTCTGCTGACGAGGAACAACAATTCCGAAACACCGGTGTCCAGAGTTGGTGCTGCAAACTTGCTTGAAAACGCGAACTTTTGAAAATAGCGCACTCGCTATAAAACTGCATCTACCGTGATGCTCCTGGGGTTCACCCGCTGGGGGGAACATCACTTACAACGCATTTTTTACAACGCACTACCATTACATCGCAACCATTACAACGCATACCATTACAACGCATTGCGCTGGGGGGCGCTCTAGGATAGGGAATATATTTATTTACTATCCAACACCTTCCCTGCTATCCACGGGGACTGGAGTTGGAATCGTAAATTAAATAATTTACTATCCAGCGCCTAAAAGCATTATGCGTTGTAATGGGCTGCGTGGTAAAAACCGCGTTGTAAAGGCATGCGATGTAAAAGCATGCGTTGTAGTGACACCAATCCCCCGCTGGTGGGTGGAGTTGGAGTGCGACCCATGACTTCCAGTTAAATGGCTCCCTCGAGCTAAGAGCTGACGAGCTCGGATCCCGCACCCAAGTGCCTTGAGAGGTATCAACCTGAGAATACTTGGCAGCCTGCACAGCAAACCCCTGACCGACCTACACTCTGCTGATGAGGAACAACAATTCTGAAACACCGGTGTCCAGAGTTGGTGCTGCAAACTTGCTTGAAAACACGAACTTTTGAAAATAGCGCACTCGCTATAAAACTGCATCTACCGTGATGCTCCTGGGGTTCACCCGCTGGTGGGTGGAGTTGGAGTGCGACCCATGACTTCCAGTTAAATGGCTCCCTCGAGCTAAGAGCTGACGAGCTTGGATCCCGCACCCACGCGCCTTGAGAGGTATCAACCTGAGAATACTTGGCAGCCTGCACAGCAAACCCCTGACCGACCTACACTCTGCTGACGAGGAACAACAATTCCGAAACACCGGTGTCCAGAGTTGGTGCTGCAAACTTGCTTGAAAACACGAACTTTTGAAAATAGCGCACTCGCTATAAAACTGCATCTACCGTGATGCTCCTGGGGGTCACCCGCTGGTGGGTGGAGTTGGAGTGCGACCCATGACTTCCAGTTAAATGGCTCCCTCGAGCTAAGAGCTGACGAGCTCGGATCCCGCACCCACGCGCCTTGAGAGGTATCAACCTGAGAATACTTGGCAGCCTGCACAGCAAACCCCTGACCGACCTACACTCTGCTGACGAGGAACAACAATTCCGAAACACCGGTGTCCAGAGTTGGTGCTGCAAACTTGCTTGAAAACACAAACTTTTGAAAATAGCGCACTCGCTATAAAACTGCATCTACCGTGATGCTCCTGGGGTTCACCCGCTGGTGGGTGGAGTTGGAGTGCGACCCATGACTTCCTGACCACGGCTTTAAAACTGTACTGTTCCACCCTTGTGTTCCCCCTCGTATACATGTCCTGATGAAGGTGCCGCCTTAGAATGGGCTGGGCACCGAAACGCGCGTCGGCGTGGTGACCACCTCAGCTGCCTACACCATCTGGTATCTCCCCAGCAAGCTGCTGAGAGGATACCGCAGAATTACCTCAGTGTATTTGTGTGCGATGGGTCTTGAGGTTTTTGTATTTTGTTAATTGAATGAATGGATGGAATGTGTCAGTTGATTTGAGTGGAATGAGTCTGTGTTTTTGAATGAAATATTAGAGGGTGCATAGGGGATGTGTATTTATGTATATTGTGATTTCATCACTGTGCTCTGCATTCATTTGAAGTATGATGTTTTTATATGTTTCTGAAATCAAATTTATATTGTGAAAAATGAAAATAAAACTATATATTTATTCTGAAGTTGTGTTGAAAAATTTGATCGTGGTGACCGTGATTGTCAGTGAGCTCACAGTTGTGCTGTCTTTTGACTATGATGGGACTCTACATGAGCCCTTAAATTAAAATATATAGGGCAGACCTTTCCCTTTTTTTAATTTGGATCTATTTATTCCCTGCCAGTCTGCCCTACAGCTATTTCAGGGGGCCCGTCTTATATTTAGTAACCAGTCCTAGAGCCAGTGCTATGTTATAAGACAGTTAGAATACAGTGAAAACACCTACATACACTAGGGAACACTATGCGTTGCAGTACCCCTGTGATTACCATGGCCTCCTCCGTAAGACCCTAGTACATAATAGGGCAGGGGGAATAAAACTACCTCTTAAAATGCACCACAGGGCGCGTTTGCACACTGGCGAAAGGAGGGGGGGGGGCCTGAGGTGACATGTGTGCAAACATGCCCTGTGGCTTTTTCAAATTGGGGGATAAAGTCCCCTTGAATCCTGAGAGTCACTAGAGTCAAACTAACCCACCAGGTACCTCCAGTAAGCGCCGTTGCAGAGAGGTGTAAAGAGTGGCACAGCCAGGACCACCTCTCGGCAACGCAGCGCAGTGGCGCTTACTGGAAGCACCTGATGGGCTAGTTGGCCCCCAGGGACTCTCAGGATTGAAGGGGAATTATTTCCCAAACTTAAAACACACCACAGGGCGTATTTGCACACATCACCTCAGGCCCCGTCCCCTCCCTTCACCACTTTATAAACGTGGCCTGTGGCCATTTTAATTTGGAAAATTCAGTCCCCTTGAATCCTGAGGGTCTCTAGGGTCAAACTAGCCTTCTAGGTACCTCCAGTAGGTGCCACAGAGCTGCGTTGCAGAGAGGTGTAAAAAGGGTCATGGCCTCTGAACATCTCTCTGCAATGCAGCTCCCTGGTGCATACTGGAGGTACATGGTGGGCTTTTTGGCCCTCAGCGAACTTCAGTATTGAACGGGAATTAATTCCCCAACTTACAACTCACCAGGGGGCACGTTTGCTCAATCGTGAAGGAAGGGGGCGGGCCTGAGATGACATGTCTGCAAACACGCTCTCTGGCGGGTTTTAAGTTGGGGAATTAATTCCTCTTCAATCATGAGGGTCCCTGGGGGCCAACTAGCCCACCAGGTACCTCCAGTATGCGCCAGAGAGCTACTTTGCAGAGAGGTGTTCAGAGTAATCCTGGGCCAGGCACTACACTATGCTCACGTAGTTTGCGAAGTTTGCACTACTTCTCACTAACGAATTGCACGTAGCACAGTGCAAATATGCGTAGAGTAGTGCAGCTGTCAGTTTTTGATTGCTCGCCATCTTCAACGTCAAGATGGTGACCACGAGCAAGCAAAATGACATCCCGGAGAGAGTTTTATCTTGTTTGCGATCATTAACATCAAGTTGCCGATCGCGAGCATGGAAAATAAACCTACCGGCGAGATTCTCAACACGGAAAGTCAGGTTTCTCATTGCGTGTGGTCGCGTATGCTCGTGACCGCTCGCGATGAGAAACTACCAGTCCGTGTTGAGAAAGCTGCAGCTCGAGTAGAAATCTACTCGAGCGGCAGTAAACAACCGCTTGCACTGTGCAAGATGCAGTTTGCACTGCTTGCACAGTGTGGACAAGCCTCCGGCACTGTGCAATCAGTGTAAACAGCATTTTGCGTAGCTACGTGTAGTTTGCGTAGTGCGAAGTGTACTTCGCGTACCTATACGTAGTGCTACTATGCAAGCTATGCCCAGGGTTATTTTATACTAGATATAAAGTTGCTTTTTTAACTCTGGTAGCATCTGCTAACTCCTGCCATATCTTCTTGTTCTTGGTAGGCACACCATTTACAGGAATTACTAGTCATTATCTGTATCTCTATCTACCTATACTGTGTCAATGTTTTACTTGACATTTAATGGCAAATATTCTTCTCTACCTTTTTGACCTTTTTGCAACTTTGTTGGGAGTAACTTGCCTGTCTTTGGCTCCTTACGTACTATGGCCTGAAATGGATGTATTGTATGGATAAGAATAGACTCATAACTATTTAAACCTTGAAGTGCTTCTTGAATAGGAACCAGTTCTAACTTGTTATGTAAAGCTCTAGCAGGCATTTTATTATCCTCTAATTTATTGTAGCAGTACTTACATATAACCTGTCGTAGAAATGAAAAACCTTCTTTTACAAATATGAACAATGCATACTTTTGCCAGTTATCATTATTCTCTTTTTCACATTTTAAATATAAGTCAACTGTCCGCACTGCTAATGACGTCGCATATTACATCATTCATGACATGGTCAGTGACATCACTTATGACATCACTGATGACATCTCAAATGACATCACTGATGACATTATCCATGTGACAATCTGATTCACCTTCTCACACCCTAATATAAACTTTGATACACATTCTCCAAAATACAGAATACCCTTTTCAAAACCATAGACATACCAATGCAACTTACTACATATCTAGTCATTGGTTGTTAGGTCTACACATACATCCACTCCTTCACCCATACAATCACTCATACATGCAGTCACTCATCAATACAACACTAACATATGCACCCATATACCTACACAGACACTCACACATCAGCACTCAACCAGAGTTACTCACACACCTAGTGAGTCAGGCAAAGAATCAATCATATTTCCATGTACTAACCTATACCTGAAAATACACAAAACACATCAATTATGCAAACAGAAAGAAATGCATAAATACTCTCTTATACAATCACTAATACAAGTGCACACTCATCTGTACAGCCACTGTCACAACCATTGACTTTGATGTATAGTCATTTATATACTTCAACTCTAACATACACTGCCTTTTACGTATGTAGTTACATGTACGCACAGAGTTACACACCAGCGACGCAGACACACACACAGTCAGACATCCTTATAAATACTCTGGCAAACAATCAATAACCCATATAGACACTGATGTATCTACTGAGCAACCCATGCAGCAGCTTATACCACTGCAGACAGACTAATACAGACATTCACACACTTTAGTCACTAACCCATGCATTCAGTAAAACACATTCAATCACTCACTTAAACAGGCAGACACACACCTACTAAATCCTCCATCCAGACACTTATACACCCACTCATTCTTCAATACAGCTTGGTGTATATATATATATATTCACTGAAAAAACCATAGGTTAGAGACCATATATAGTTAGCTGGACATTTTATTGACATAAAATCAATGAAATTCCATATATAGTTAGTTGCACTAACTATATATCGCGCACCCGCAATCCACTGCTGATGATGTCACATATTACATCATTCATGACATGGTCAGTGACATCACTGATGACATCACTGATGACATCTCAAATGACATCACTGATGACATCACTGATGACATCTCAAATGACATCATCTAGTGTCTGTGTGTTTTTGTAAAGTTTAAATATGTTTTACATATTGAAGAATGAGTGGATGTATGGAAGACTGAGTGTGTGTGTGGCTGGCTGGGAGGTGTGTGACTCTGTGCATATCAATGTGTACTTGTATCAGTGATTGTATAAGAGAGTAAGTATGTGTTAGTATATGTGTGAAAAGTATGGTGTTCTGTGTTTAACTGTATAGATGAGGAAATCGAAGTGTGATTGATTCTTCACAGGACTGACTAGGTGTATGAGTGCATATGATAGTGTTGTAATAATGAGTGACTGTATGTATGAGTGATTGTATGGGTGAATGAGTGAATGTGTGTGTAGACGTAGGAATCAGTGAGTGCGTATGTAGTAACTGGTATTGGTGTGTCATGATGTCATCAGTGATGTCATTTGAGATGTCATCAGTGATGTCATTTGAGATGTCATCAGTGATGTCATCAGTGATGTCACTGAAGTATGGTGTTCTGTGTTTAACTGTATAGATGAGGAAATGGAAGTGTGATTGATTCTTTACAGGACTGACTAGGTGTGTGAGTAACTCCAGGGATGAGTGGCAGTGTGTGAGTGTCTGCATAGGTGTATGAGTGCATATGATAGTGTTGTAATAATGAGTGACTGTATGTATGAGTGATTGTATGGGTGAATGAGTGAATGTGTGTGTAGACGTAGGAATCAGTGAGTGCGTATGTAGTAACTGGTATTGGTGTGTCATGATGTCATCAGTGATGTCATTTGAGATGTCATCAGTGATGTCATCAGTGATGTCATTTGAGATGTCATCAGTGATGTCATCAGTGATGTCACTGACCATGTCATGAATGATGTAATATGTGACATCATCAGCAGTGGATTGCGGGTGCGCGATATATAGTTAGTGCAACTAACTATATATGGAATTTCATTGGTTTTATGTCAATAAAATGTCCAGCTAACTATATATGGTCTCTAACCTATGGTTTTTTTAGTGAATTTTCAAGGTTTTGTAAATGCAAATTCCTAACTATATATGGTCTATAACCTATGGTTTTTTCAGTGAATTTCATTGGTTTTTTAAAAGCTAATATCTATAGCTGTAAAATATATTCTTTATTACGTGACGTATCACGTAGCCACGTGAGACGCCTCATGGCGCATCAAATAACCGTGACGTATCGGCTCTGCAGCGCAAACAAAACCCGTAACGTAAGCGTGCCGGAGCACTCTTACAGATATATATATATTTTTTAACCTTAATTAGACAAAATCCACACGTGCACATATCTTGAGGCCTTGCAAAGGCACATCAAACAAACAGTCCCTACAATTTTGCCAAGTTTGCTGGAAATCTATTCCCTTAATTTTTTTTTTACTGTTTCTCTTGGTTTTCCCCTTGTTATGCTTACCGGGACGCTACCCGGTACGCGAACCGGACGCTCCAAAAACACAAGATGGCGGACTCCAGTTACGCTGCCGGTTAACTGCCCGGTTCGCGTACCGGGAAGCGCCTCTACCGCGAAAAATCGCGGGGGACTTTAATATCCCCCTCATCAATCCTAGGGGGTCAGGAGGGGTTTACCTTGCCCCCTTTCGATCATCTCCCCCTTCTTTTTTCACCACATCTTGTCTCTCGAACCTACCGAGAGACAAGATGGCGGCCGCTCCGGACTGTTTACAATGTTGACAGCTACGCTGCCGGTTAGCTGCCCGGTTAGCTGCCCGGTGAGCTGCCCGGTGAGCTGCCCGGTGAGCTGCCCGGTGAGCTGCCCGGTTCGCGTACCGGGACGCGCCTCTACGGCGTAAAATCGCAAAAAAAAAAAAATTATTATTTTTTGCCCCGCGGGGCACTTTAATATCCCCCTCATCAATCCTAGGGGGTCAGGAGTGGTCTACCTTGCCCCCTTTCCTTCATTTCCCCCTTCGTTTTTCACCACATCTTGTCTCTCGATCGTACCGAGAGACAAGATGGCGGCCGCTCCGGACTGTTTAGAATGTTGACAGACACCAGAGAGCCAATCAGCTTCGCTTCGCGAAGTTCCGTTACGCGTCAGGTACGCGAACCGGGGCGCTAACCGGACCGCTGTCACAGATATATATATTTTTTTAAACGTTCATTTCTCAAAATCCACTGGAGCACATATATTGAGACATAGCAAAGGCACGTCGGGCAAACCATATCTACAATTTTGCCAAGTTTCATGTAAATCTATTCAGCCGTTCGAGCTAAAAGTGAGTCCAACCGCCCTATGGAAAAATGAATGGGAAAAACGCGTTTTGGGACCCCCCTTTTTTCTCGGCCCCCCTTGACGAACCCCCCCCCAAAATTCTCAGGGGCTGCTCAGAAACAAAATGTGCCATTTTCCTGAAAATTTCAGCCAATTCCGTTCACAAACGCCAAAGTTATTAGACATAGAATTTTCAGAAATCCCATAGAGAAAAAATCCTAACTATATATACCCACTGGCTATCGCCAGTAGGTAATATACATATATAAACATATATAATCTGCATATCTATATAAATATAAATGCATGCATACATATACATATATGCATACATATGCATGTTATTTACATGAAAGTTTTAAAAACACTAATAAAAGCAAAGCTGAAAAGCCACCTCATTACAAACAGAATGGCTTTAACTTAAACAAAGGCGAGATCTATTGCATTTTCAATGCTTGTTTACTTTGGTTCTACCAAGAAGGCATTCAGATGTGTCACACATTTGCCATAAATTCTGAATGTTAGCACTCTAGTTGCTCATTAGATCACGGTAGTAAAGCTAGTGCTCACCAGGGAAGTCTGCTGCTAATCATGGTTTGCAGCCATTTTCCCGCATTTTTTATCCCGCAGACTTTCAGTCCGCATACCATTATCCCGCAAGGTCATTGACCTCGCATACCATTATCCCGCATTGTTTCAAAACGCATGTGCATTTATCGCGCATGCCTTTACAAAGAATTACGTTTTAAAGGCATGTATGGTAAATGCATTTGCGTTGTGAAAACCACGATGACGAGAGAGGTAAGTGGGTTTGTGTTAATTTTTTCGTGGGTTAGTGATTGTGTAGTGTAGTGTAGTGTTGTGTAGTGTAGTGTTGTGTTAGTGTAGTGTAGAGTTGTGGTGGTTGTTTAGTGTAGGGTCATGCTGGGGGTAGTGTTTTAGGGTTTAGGGTTGTGTTGTAGTGTTTGCGTAGTGTAGGGTCATGCTGGGGGTAGTGTTTTAGGGTTTAGGGTAGTGTTGTAGTGTTTGCGTAGTGTAGGGTCATGCTGGGGGTAGTGTTTTAGGGTTTAGGGTTGTGTTGTAGTGTTTGCGTAGTGTAGGGTCATGCTGGGGCTAGTGTTTTAGGGTTTAGGGTAGTGTTGTAGTGTTTGCGTAGTGTAGGGTCATGCTGGGCGTAGTGTTTTAGGGTTTAGGATAGTGTTGTAGTGTTTGCGTAGTGTAGGGTCATGCTGGGGGTAGTGTTTTAGGGTTTTGGGTAGTGTTGTAGTGTTTGCGTAGTGTAGGGTCATGCTGGGGTGTAGTATTTTAGGGTTTAGGGTAGTGTTGTAGTGTTTGCGTAGTGTAGGGTCATGCTGGGGGTAGTGTTTTAGGGTTTTGGGTAGTGTTGTAGTGTTTGCGTAGTGTAGGGTCATGCTGGGGGTAGTGTTTTAGGGTTTTGGGTAGTGTTGTAGTGTTTGCGTAGTGTAGGGTCATGCTGGGGTGTAGTGTTTTAGGGTTTTGGGTAGTGTTGTAGTGTTTGCGTAGTGTAGGGTCATGCTGGGGTGTAGTATTTTAGGGTTTTGGGTAGTGTTGTAGTGTTTGCGTAGTGTAGGGTCATGCTGGGGGTAGTGTTTTAGGGTTTTGGGTAGTGTTGTAGTGTTTGCGTAGTGTAGGGCCATGCTGGGGGGTAGTGTTTTAGGGTTTTGGGTAGTGTTGTAGTGTTTGCGTAGTGTAGGGTCATGCTGGGGGGTAGTGTTTTAGGGTTTTGGGTAGTGTTGTAGTGTTTGCGTAGTGTAGGGTCATGCTGGGGGTAGTGTTTTAGGGTTTTGGTTAGTGTTGTAGTGTTTGCGTAGTGTAGGGTCATGCTGGGGGTAGTGTTTTAGGGTTTAGGGTAGTGTTGTAGTGTTTGCGTAGTGTAGGGTCATGCTGGGGGTAGTGTTTTAGGGTTTAGGGTAGTGTTGTAGTGTTTGCGTAGCGTAGGGTCATGCTGGGGGTAGTGTTTTAGGGTTTAGGGTAGTGTTGTAGTGTTTGCGTAGTGTAGGGTCATGCTGGGGTGTAGTGTTTTAGGGTTTTGGGTAGTGTTGTAGTGTTTGCGTAGCGTAGGGTCATGCTGGGGGTAGTGTTTTAGGGTTTAAGGTAGTGTTGTAGTGTTTGTGTAGTGTAGGGTCATGCTGGGGGTAGTGTTTTAGGGTTTAGGGTTGTGTTGTAGTGTTTGCGTAGTGTAGGGTCATGCTGGGGGTAGTGTTTTAGGGTTTAGGGTTGTGTTGTAGTGTTTGTGTAGTGTAGGGTCATGCTGGGGGTAGGGTTTTAGGGTTTAGGGTAGTGTTGTAGTGTTTGCGTAGTGTAGGGTCATGCTGGGGTGTAGTGTTTTAGGGTTTTGGGTAGTGTTTGCGTAGTGTAGGGTCATGCTGGAGGTAGTGTTTTAGGGTTTAGGGTAGTGTTGTAGTGTTTGTGTAGTGTAGGGTCATGCTGGGGGTAGTGTTTTAGGGTTTAGGGTAGTGTTGTACTGTTTGTGTAGTGTAGGGTCATGCTGGGGGTAGTGTTTTAGGGTTTAGGGTAGTTTAGTTGTTTAGTGTATGCTAAAGGCATATTCGTTCTAAAAGTTTTCGTTATTTTAATTTGCGGCCTAATAGTACATGCAGGATTTCGTCATATATTCGCTAATCATACTTTCTATGGCAAAATGAACCCCCTCATTTTGTTCCTTTTTAAATTAAATGTTTTAAGAGTTACCACTTTATTCCAATCAAGATGGCTTCAGGTGTGCCATACCTTTGTAATAAGTAGGACAGTTAGCACTCTAGTTGTTCTTTAGAACACTCTGGGACATTCTGTCATTGGGCTATAGTTGGGCTACATCTGGCTGATATTTGGGCTACATTTGTTTTTTTGTCTCTGGTGGCCATCTTTGGGCTACATTGGGCTACATTGGGCTACATTTGGGCTCCAACATATATATAGCCCAATGTAGCCCAATATATATTTTTCAAAGTTAATTTTTGTAAAAACCACTGGAGCCTATATCTTGAGACATAGCAAAGGCACATCGGGCTACCAGTCCCTACAATTTTGCCAAGTTTGGTGTAAATCCATTCAGCCGTTCAGGCTAAAAGTGAGGCCAACCGCCCTATGGAAAATTGCATGGGAAAAACACGTTTTGGGACCCCCCTTTTTTCTCGGCCCCCCCTTGACGAAACCCCCCCAAATTTTCAGGGGCTGCTCAGAAACAAAATGTTCCATTTTCCTGAAAATTTCAGCCAATTCTGTCCTTAAACGCCAAAGTTATTCGACATAGAATTTTCAAAAATCCCATAGGAAAAAAATCCTAACTATATATACCTACTGGCTATCGCCAGTAGGTAATATATATATATATATATATATATATATATATATATATATATATATATATATATATATATATATATATATACAATACATATTTAAAGTTTAAAGAAAAAGGCATTCCCTGGATGATGTCATCAGTGATGTCGTCTGTGATGTCATTTGAGATGTCATCAGTGATGTCATCAGTGATGTCACTGACCATGTCATGAATGATGTAATATGAGACATCATCAGTAGTGCCTTGTGGGGGCGTGAGTTATAGTTAGGTGAACTAACTATAACGGTGGAATTTCCCTGGTTTTGTATGAGTGAAATGTCCAACTAACTATAACGTCAATTAAACCTTTGGTTTTTACAGTAAATTTCAATGTTTTTTAAAGTTTTAATTTCTAACTATAACGTCCTTTAAACCTATGGTTTTTTCAGTGAATATAGATATAAATATATATATATTTTTTTTCACAGAAAACATCAAAGGTTACAGGGTCGTTATCATAAGTAAATAGAATTAAAAAGAACCTTAGAAATTTACTGAAAAAATCAAAGGTTACAGAGATGTTATATTTAGAAAATAAAATTAAAAAGTACCTTAGCAAATCACTGAAAAAAACTCAAAGGTTACAGAGACGTTATAGTTAGGATCAAGTTTCACATATATAAAACCAGAGAAATTCAGCAGTTATAGCTAACTATAACTCGTCCCTCACGTATTACATCACTCATGACATGGTCAGTGAATTCACTGATGACATCACAAATGACATCACTGGTGCATCATCCAGTGATTTTGAGTGTTCAAAAAAAGTTTAGGCGTGTAAAATATATGTAACAAGGTTTATTGGTGAACAAGTGGGTATATGAGTGCCTGTATGAAGGATTCAGTGGGTGAATGACTGACTGTATTGGTGAGTGATTATGTGTCTCAGTGAATGTATTGGTGAGTGACTGGTTGTGTGAATGTTTGTATCAGACTGGCAGTTAATGTCTAATTGGCTGTGAGTGGGTACGTGAGTGGCTGTATGGGTGACTGATTGGTTATCTGAGCAACTGTATGGGTGTCTGACTGTCTATGTTGGTGCATGCTAGGGTGTGTGACTGCCTGCATGGATGAGTGAGTGGGTGAGTCAGTGGCTGTATGGGTTAGTGAATGTATGTGTGAGGGGCTGTATGGGTGACTGAGTATGTGTATGGCTGTGTCAGTGAGTGAATGGATGTGTCAGTGGTATATGGGGGACTAACTCCATATACAAAAGGCAGTATATGTGAGTCGTGGGTTGTATACAAATGACTGACATGATAAGCAGGTTGCTCCCGCCTTCATTTCATGATTTCTTCGGCTTCAAACTGACGAGCTGACGAGATTTTCGGTGTAGCACCTGTGTGCCTCGGATAGGTACTGTGACCTGGGCTCCTTCTCAGCAACCCCCAAAGACTTTTTTCATGTTCCTAAGTAATACATGCTCTCTACTGATGATGGGCTAAACCCTGAAACACTAGTGTCTAGAGATATCTGCACTGCAAGTTCCCACAATGGTCAAAAACTACATCGACTTGAAAGTGTGAACCAACTGCGTTTACCAAGATGCAACGGGGTCTAACAGCGCTGAGATGACAAGCAGGGTGCTTCCACCTTCATTTCCTGTTTTCTTTGGCTTCAAGCTGACGAGCTGACGAGCTCTTCGGTGTAGCACCTGTGTGCCTCGGATAGGTACTGTGACCTGCGACGACCTGGGCTCCTTCTCAGCACCCCCAAAGACTTTTTCATGTTCCTAAGTATGACATGCTCTCTACTGACGATGGGCTAAACCCTGAAACACTAGTGTCTAGAGATATCTGCACTGCCAGTACCAACAATGGTTAAAAACTACAGCGACTTGAAAGTGCGAACCAACTGCGTTTACCAAGATGCAACGGGGTCTAACAGCGCTGAGATGACAGACAGGGTGCTCCCGCCTTCATTTCTTAGGTACAAATATAAGGTTGAGTTCACTTTTCTGTATAATACACTTTTATCACATGTGAGTAAGGTGGGGATTTGCGCAACCCCATCCTGAAGAAGGAGTTTTAGACTCATGTTGACGCACTAGCGAGGTTAATGTACATCACTATACATTAGTAACCTCTTTCACAATACCAGCCAGGGGCATATTACCATTTTTTTTTTTACCGCACAGCCAGGTATTTTTTAATAATCACGTATTACTTTCCAAACCCCACTACTCACACAAAAGCATCACCCTACACACACCACACACAGGGGCCGATTATGATGGTGGACGGACCTGAGTCCATCCGCCACCATAGAGTAGGAGGGAACCTCCACATGGCCTGCGGAGTTCTCTCCTGTGCAATTAGGATGTGACCGCCACTCTGGCGGTCACATCCTCTATTTTCACCATTGCGGCGGGTGCGGCTTCAAGCTGCATCCGCCGCAATGGTAAAAATGCATACATTGCATTTGTATGCAGAAAGCGGCAGGCACCGTGCTGTGCCTGCCAATTTCTGCATACAAATGCAGGTGGGGTACCATAGGTACCCCCATGTGCCCCCCAACCCCCTCTCACCAAGGGGGCCCGCAACGGGCCCCCGCAGTGAAGTTACACATGCTTTTCCACGACAGAAAACCCGCCGCGGAAAAGCATTTTTAACAGCCCATCCTAATATGGCTGACGGTGTCTGAGAGACACCGTCACCATATTAGAGCATTTCCGCTGCAGTTGTAAGCCAACCGCGGCAGAAAAGCTGCGGACGGAAACCAGGACCCACCAGCCATCCTAATGTGGCGGTGGGTCTTTCGTGGGTCCGCTGCGTTTTTTCCGCATCCTCCGGGCAGGCAGTGGCTTCCTCCGGCCCGGAGGATGCAGAAAAAACGCAATCGTAATAGGCCCGCTAATCTGTGTATAAGTGCTCCCACATAGCCATAGGTAGTAGCACGCCGCATCCCGTAGAGGGGTGCGAAAACCCCGATGATGAAGCCTGACACCAAGGGTCCTTTTGGTGTGTGAGGGGTATTTTAAAAAACACTGAGTGCTCCCCACCATTGTAGGGATCACTGTTGCTCTTGAGTGGATTCTGTTTTGTTTATGAAGCATCTAAATATTCACCTGAATGCCATGGATAGCAGAAGCAACATCATGCGCTTTTCCCCCTGAATGACATAACATGAAGTGACAGCATATGACAGTTAATCTGATGACATGACAGTACATGACAGTCTCTGAGTGTTTGCAATGATAAATTCACAGCAAGTGACATCAAAGTGGATGGAAAATGCTAACAAGAACGCATTATATACTCCAATAAAAAATAGTCCTAGTCCTGTTGAAAGTGCTCCATGTTTATTTCCAGACTCAAACAGGGTCCCCAGATATAAAGCATATTTCTCCCTGATCTCTAATCAATATTTGGCTCCCTTACTGGTGCACTAAGGGGGTCTGTGGGGCACTAAATGTCCATTGACATGACAAATATGGAACAGGGAAAACACTGACCTAGGGACCAACTAAAGTGATGTCTATTAAGATGTCATCTCCTTGGGGAGCAGAACCAGTTTACCACCCCACTAATGTCCCCAGGAGAGCTGAATTTTTATTTGAGTGTAGCCAGAAATAAGAGCAAAGCCATCGCTGAGGTAGACCCATCCAGGTGGTCTGAGGGGTAGTGGATTTCAAATTCCCTGGGAGGCAGATCAGGTGTATCCATCATTTTCTTGGTCTCAGGTTATTTTGTTGATAAGAAAAGACACATTTAATTTCAATAGTGCTTTACTTTTGGTAATAATGTTATAAGCAAACTCTGTTAAGACTTGGGGCATGGCCATAGATAAGAATATTTTCTATAAGTACAACATGAACTATTCAATTAATGAAGAGCAGTGTGTCTGCCTTAGTTTCCATATAGATTTTTCCAAAGCACCTTTTACATCCTTGTTTCTCAAACTGTACAGAATTGGATTCAACATTGGGATGACAACTGTATAGATTACAGCAAAGAGCTTGTCTTTGTCCAATGAGTGACCAGATGTTGGTTTCATGTAAACACCAAGCTCACTTCCATAGAACAAAACAACTGCAGTCAGATGAGAGGAACATGTGGAGAACAACTTCTGTCTCCCTGTGTTGGATGGAATTTTCATGATATTTAAAATGATTAGCACATAGGAAGTTATTGTTAAGATGAAAGGACCAAATCCTGCGAGAATACCTCCTCCTAAAGTTGCGATATTTATGAAATATGTGTCTGTACAGGATAGTTTAAGAAGAGCATTAAAATCACAAAAGAAATGATTGATTTCATTTGATGCACAGAAGGATAAATTTGATACCGAAACAACATGTGGTATAGTGTCAAGAAAGGCTATTGTCCAGGATGTTACAGTCAATGAAATCATGGCTCTTTTATTCATTATAGATGCATAGCGCAGGGGGTTGCAAATTGCAAGGTACCTGTCATAGGCCATGACCGACAGCAAATAAAACTCTGTGCTGATTAATGAAACATAAAGATAGAATTGAAGAATGCATGAAGAGAAATTGATGGATTTGTCAGATTTCCTGGCTTTCAGGCAGACCACCAGCAGTTTTGGGATGATGACCGTTGTCAAACCAATATCTAGGAAAGATAAGTTAATCAGAAAATAATACATGGGATTTTGAAGATGTTTGTCAATGCATATTAATGTAATAATGACAAGGTTTCCAAGAAGAGTAAATAAATACATGAGTAAGAAGAGAATGAAAATTGGAATTTGAAACTGAGGATTTTGCGATAATCCCAAAATTAAAAATTCACCCAAGAGAGTCTGATTCGACTTTTCCATAATCACAGTGCATTGTGTTGTTTTTCAATGAAAAAATGAAGATCTGGGGAAAAAACAAAGCACAAGATGAAGAAAAGCAGACAATATTGCAGCTGAATGAAAAAGCATGCATCTGGATACATTGTTGTCATCTGTTTGCAGTGTATTAACAAGCATTTGCAATGCAATAGATCTCACATTACTGAAAATTTGAGCTATTGACGTTGCAAATAATAATGCAACGCCAATAGCTCAAACTCTAGTAATGTGAGAATAATTGCATTGCAAATGTTAGTTTTTCTATTTATTTATTTTTTAAGCAATCGCGGCATCCCACGCTTTAGCTTGAGATGTTTAAAGCCAATGCGTGGGATCCACGATTGTAAGAAAAGTAAAGAAATTGAAAAAATGTCATGAGGTACATAGGAACCCAATGGAATTTAAGAATCCAAAGCATGCTGATTAACTGGCCTATAGGGCTAAATGTGTATTCTGTTTAGTATGGAGCTGGTCGCGGTACAAACTCAAATCTGTGACGGTGATGGGAGCAGCACAAATTGGATTTTGTGGCCATGCTAGAATCAGATTAAGAGTGCCGACTCCAGCAGCTGGGAAGAGAGTCACTAAGGAAGGGGGATCAGAGTGCAGGACACACACAACAAAGGGGTCCTTACTCCCCGCTGTTGTTTAATCTTTACATGCTTCCCCTCATCTCCGAATTGCAGAAAAGACCGGCTGTCATCTTCAATTACACGGATGACCTCCAGCTCATCTTTAATATTGACTCCTCTCCCTCCTCCATTGAGAACGTTCAGTCGACCATGACGTACATCAGCAGTTGGATGAACGCTAACCGGCTCAAGCTAAACCCGGACAAGACTGAGCTGGTTCTCACTGGGCCTCCGGGAAACCCCTGGAACTCTAATTTCTGGCCGCACTCACTGGGTAGTGCACCTTGCCCGGTCAACTCGGTTAAGAGCCTAGGAGTAACCATCAGTTAAGATCTCTCCATGAGACCTCAAGTTAAATCCGTGATGTGGGTATGCTTTTTCCACCTTCACCGCATCAGAAAAATCAGTAGATTCCTCACCCAGGAAGCCCTAGTTCAAAGTTACTGTCTACCTGTTAAAAGGAGGAGCATTTGGAGAGATGATTGACCAGGCCAATATGTCACCTGAGTGACCTCATGTTGAGAGGTCATGGGGGGCATTGCAAACAGAGGAACTCAAATAAAAGTAAAATCTAATATGATGCTACAGCTGCAACCTCAGCTGTGGTCTTTCTCTCTTACAGTATAGGAGATTGTTAGTACAGGGCTGCTTAAAAGCAAGAGTTAGTTAAAAAGATGCACTCAGAAAATAATTGAAAGAGGAGACTATTCAGGCAATTTCAAGAGTGGAGAGGTGTGGTGCAGCGGCCAGAGCAGCTGCCTTTGGAGCACAGGGTTCACGGTTTGATCCCCAACTCCGGCGGCAGCTTAGCTCAGCAACATGTGACTCTGGACACTAGCTCACTTAATTTCCACGATAGCCCCCAGTGCCTTTAGAACCGTAGGGGTGAGTAGTTCACACTTTACATATACTGGATCTGGATCAGGGTACCAGGAGAATGTTAAGAGCTACATCCGATTTACAGGATGGAGCAGAAAAAGAGGCGGCTATAGAGGCCAAAGGGTAACCATTTATTTATAACTCGCTATAACATTACTGGGACAAAATATATCTCCTTTCTCAGGCACTCTGCAGAAGCCATAACTGGCCAGCAGAGAGACACCCCACAGCCATATGTCAGGATATTGCGCAGTTACAGATATGGTCGGAAAGCTGCAGCAATGACTATTTCTTCAGGGCAAACATGATTGAATTGTTTGAACAGCTACCTGTAGTCACATGTTTTAGTCATGTAACATACATCTGTAGCACAGGTTGGCCCAGGGACCGAAAGATCAGGAGTAGCGCTGCAATTTCGCAGGCCGACACTGTGAGCTGTGTCGTCTACGGGCATCCGACTGCTGCCATAATACTGTGAGCACTCTTACTGTTGTGACCTAGGCAGCAGAAAAAGATCTCAGGGTCATGGTGCTCAGCAGTTTACGATTAGTAGGTGTAGTCTGTGCGGCTGTTGTGAGTGGGTGTAGTATGCTTCTCCCAGCTGAGGAGTTCCTGTGGTCTATAAACCACACTCTCTGCATGTTAGGTGAGCGGCTGGGCCCCTCGATGGCCCATATTTTGGCCTGATCTTGTCTATTAGACTGGGTATGTGTGGGGAGGAGTGCTTGCATTGTCGGTTATTTCGCTACCCTTTTGGTGGCTGATGCTCCTATAAGCTGCCCAATAATAAATGTAGTCGCTGTGGTGCAATATAAAGTGCACAGCACGTGTTGTTAATATGAAAGTGAGCGCTGTTCTCAAAACCAAACCGCGGTGATATATATATCAAAACCACAGTCCTAATAACAGATGTCCTCTTCCAACGGAAAAATCAGGTATGGACCACTCAGCAGTTTAAATGTATGCAGTGCTTTATTGTGCGCTCAGCAACATGACACGCTTCGACCGGGTTTCCCCGGTCTTGATCATATGACATGTCAAGACCCAATGGTGTTTAAATACAGTTGCACCTTAAAAATAGCTCCTCCCAAACCATTCCTGGAGCTAAACAATAGACTATTAATCCATCCTGATTTAGGCTAAATACTTCAAGACAGCATAGTTTCATTTCAGGAACATTTTTTACATGTGTTTACTTTCTACAATAAAACAATTGCATCAATTTTACTACCAAACTTCTGCAAATGTAAAATTGATACATATTTGCCATACAGGGCAAGTGCCCATTTCAATGGTTGTTAATATTTAGCCTAAAAGTAAATCATAATGTTTGTTCTTAATTTAACGGCTGTTGGTAAACTAAAGTGCATAGTGCAAAATGTGTGCCACAGAAATTGAAAAAAAGAGCTATAACAACTATACTAGTGATAAAAGTAAAACCAAATCAGCTATTTATTCATAGTTGATTCGCTTACTAAAACCACAGATGGTTGGACAAACGTTCTCAAGCTAAATATCATCGATATAAAATGCAAATGCAAAATACACTATATATACCTGAATGCGTTTAGCCAGTTGGCTGAAACCTTATAATGCATTAACTTGGCTTCACTTAGATGTGCAAAAAACTGCTGTGTTTGTCTGGTATTGGGCTGAAAATTATATATATATATATATATATATATATATATATATATATATATATATATATATATATATATATATATATATATATATATATATATATATATATACATATATATATATATATATATATATATATATATATCACTGAAAAAAACATGGGTTTCACACCAGTTATAGTTAGGAATTAGCATTTAAAAAACCTATTAAATTCACTGAAAAAACCATAGGTTTCACACCAGTTATAGTTAGCTGGAAATTTTACTGATATAAAACCATTGAAATTCCCACGTTATAGTTAGTCGGACTCACTATAACTTGCGCGTGCAATGCACTGCTGATGACATCACATATTACATCACTCATGACATGGTCAGTGACATCACTCATGACATCACTGATGACACCATCCAGTGAATGTGTGTCTTTCTGAAAAATAAATATGTTTTATATATGTATATGTAAAGGTCGATGGGAGAATAAATGTTTAAATAAGTGTCTAAATGGATGGTTTTAAAAAAAAAATATTGAATAACTGGCTTATTAAGTGTATCTTAGTGAATACATATATTAGTGAGTAATGTTTAAATATTTAAATATATGTATCAATGTTTCACTTTATGTATAAGTGGCTGTATGGGTTGGTGAGTAGCTACATATGTGTGTATATGGGTTATTAGATGTTTTTTTTAGTATCAGTATAAGTGTCTGTATGATTTGGTGGGAGTGTTACTTAGCACATAGATGCATAAATGACTGACTCACTGTTTGTATGTGTTTTGAAGACAGCATATGTGCCGGACTGTATGGGTGAATGAGTGTGTATATGTATGTGTTAGTAAGTGAATGACTGTCTTACTAGTGTCTTTATCAGTAACTACATATGTTTAATCTAGTATATGTGAGTATTGATGTATATAAGTGAGTATATATGAGAGTGAGAGATTGAAAGAATTCTTGTTTTAATAAGTATGTGTTTCTATAAGTGATTTTTTAAGAGAGTAAGTATGTGTAAGTTTCTTTAGAAGTAAGGTGGTAGTGTGTGTATAGCTGTATATGCAAAAAAATGGATGTTCAATAGTTTATTTGCATGTGTGAGTATGTGTGTGAGCAACTTTTGGAAGACTGTCGGTGTGTTAACGGATGTATAGGTGTCTCACTACATATGATGAGTGAGTATATGTATGACTGACTATATAGAACTGTTGATGAATGAGTGGATGTGTATATAAATGGTTGAATTACTGAATTGGTTGTTGTAATTGGTATAGGTATCTCCACTTTTTTGAAAATGTTAGTTTCTATTTTTGAATATGTGTTTCAAGGGTTACTTTACAGTGAAAGGAGGTCTGTCACTCTGTCACAAGGACGGTGTCATCAGTGATGTCATGAGTGATGTCACTGACCATGTCATGAGTGATGTAATATGTGATGTCATCAGCAGTGCATTGCACGCGCAAGTTATAGTGAGTCCGACTAACTATAACGTGGGAATTTCAATGGTTTTATATCAGTAAAATTTCCAGCTAACTATAACTGGTGTGAAACCTATGGTTTTTTCAGTGAATTTAATAGGTTTTTTAAATGCTAATTCCTAACTATAACTGGTGTGAAACCTATGGTTTTTTCAGTGAATTTCATAGGTTTTTTTAATGCTAATTCCTAACTATAAGTCTCACTTTATAAATAAGACTGTTAGCACTCTAGTTGTTCTTTAGAACACTCTGGTACATTCTGTCATTGGGCTACAGTTGGGCTACATCTAGTTGAAATTTGGGCTACATTTACATTTTTTGGTCTCTGGTGGCCATCTTTGGGCTACATTGGGCTACATTGGACTACATTTGGGTTACATTTTGGCATTTTGGCATATATATATAGCCCAATGTAGCACAATATATATTTTATCAAAGTTAATTTTCGTAAAAACCACTTAAGAATAGGGCTACCAGTCCCTACAATTTTTCCCATTTTTTATTTTTTTATTTTTTGCTTTGGAGCGCTCCCGGTGCGCTTCCCGGGGAGCGCCCCGAAAAGCGTACTTTTATAAAGCGCCCCCGGGCGCGCTCCGAGGAGCGTCCCGTAAGCGCCAATATTGCGAACGAAAACATGATCATGACGTATCGCGTAGCCGCGTCCGCGTGATACGCACGGCGTAAGCGCACCCGGAAGTACTCGAGCGAATACGATCGCGCAACGTAAACATCCGACGCGCTTATGCTACGCGACCCAAAGCGCCCCCGGGCGCGCCCCGGGGTGCGTAGCGTAAGCGCGTCGGGTCATGTGACCTGAAAATAACACTTTTCATTGGTTCATAACAGTTTTAGTTTCATAATGATGAAGCCCCTGGTCTTGTGACCTGAAAATAACACTTCTCATTGGTTCAGGACAGTTTTTTTTCTAAATGATGAAAGACCCCACCTTTTTTCCTTATTCTGACTTTGTCCTTTGACTGAGGAAGACCTGTTTGTACATCTCTGTACCTTTTTGATATTAATAATGGCTTCAGTAGCAGCAGCAGCTGGTGCATCTGCCCCACCACCACCACCACAACCACCAAGAGGACCACCTCAAGATTATATATGTGGTCAAGAACAGGAGGAGGAGGAAGAGGAAGAGGAGGAGGGGAGGAGAAGATGGCTGCCTGAAGAAAATACTCCATACAAACCCAAGCCACACATTATATGGGAGTTTTTTTCAATCCCAGAGGGCAAGAAAAAAGTTAATGCACCCAAGGTAACTTGCCTAATCTGCAATGATGAACTTTCACGGGGCAACCCAAACAAAAAATATTCATTTGGTAACTATACCATGATTCGTCATATGACCAGAAAGCACCCAAACAACTACTCTCGTGCTGAGTTCAGGGAACTGGCCAGTAACCTCCCCAAGTCGTCAAGGACCACCTCCCAAACAAACCAACCGACTTCATCGGGACCAGAAACATCCGAGATGATGCCTTGCATTCAGCCAAGATTTGCTGATTTTAAAATCACTTGTTCTGCATGTGGCAAGCTTATCGCCTATGGTGAAAAAAGCGTTAAGCTCATTGTCCTTGCAGGTGATAATCACAAGTGCCCCAAAAAGAAGTAATTTTGGGGGTTTTTTATTTTTTTGCTTCATTTGAGCCAGTTTCAATTCCCTTTTTTTGTTTCTCCCCCTAAAAAAATACAAAAAAAATATAAAACTGTTTTGAAAAGCCAAAAAAAGTTCAAAAAGTTCAAAAAACACAAAAAAAATATAAAACAACAAAAAGAAGAAAAAAAAAAGTTCTTTTTAGAACTACCTCCAATTTCTAAATAAAAACTTCATTTTTTAAAAACTCTGTCATCTTTTTTCCTCATATTACGCTCCCCGAGCCGCTCCCCGGTGCGCGTACCGGGCGCTTCCCCCGCGCAAAACGAAAAAAAAAAATATTTTAAATGCCCCGCGGGGCCCTTTTATAGCCCCCACATCAAACCTAGGGGGTCAAGGGGGGTCTACCCTGCCCCCTTATGGTCATTTCCCTCTTTGTTTTGCCCACCTCTCGTGTCTCGATCCTACCGAGACACAAGATGGCGGCTGCTCCGGACTGTTTAGAATGTTTACAGACAACTGAGAGCCAATCAGCTTTCTGCGCGCAAGTCGCGTGTCGCGCCTGGAGCGCTCTCCGGTGCGCGCACCGGAGAGCGCCTATAGATATATATATTTTTTTGAACCTAAATTACTCAAAATCCACTGGAGCACATATCTTGAGACATAGCAAAGGCACATCGGGCTACCAGTCCCTACAATTTTGCCAAGTTTGGTGGAAATCCATTTAGCCGTTCGGGCTAAAAGTGAAATCGACCGCCCTATGGAAATTAACATGGGGAAAACGTGTTTTGGGACCCCCCTTTTATCTCGGCCCCCGCTTGACGTATCCCCCCCAAACTTTTAAGGGAGAACCGGAGCTCGACGAGGCCATTTTCAGGAAATTTTCATGCAGATTCGTCAACATGTGCCAAAGTTATTCCAAATAGAATTTTGAGATTTAACATTGAAAAAAATCCTAACTATAACTACCTACTGGCGACCGCCAGTAGGTAATATATATATATATATATACATATACATATATATATATACATTTACATTTACATTTACATTTACATATATATATATATATATATATATTCACTGAAAAAAACATTGGTTTTAAACCTGTTATAGTTAGGAAGTAGCATGCAAAAATCTATGAAATTCACTGAAAGAACCATAGGTTTTAAACACGTTATAGTTAGGAAGTTGTACTTAAAAACCTATGAAATTCACTGAAAAAAACCATAGGTTTTACACACGTTATAGTTAAGAAGTAGCATTTACAAAACCTATGAAATTCACTGAAAAAACCATAGGTTTGACACATGTTATAGTTAGCTGGACATTTCACTCATATAAAACCAATGAAATTCCCCCGTTATAGTTACTTCAGCTAACTATAACTCGAGCGCCCGCAATGCACTGCTGATGACTTCACATATCACATCACTCATGACATCATCTATTAAATGGGTTAGTTCTGAGAATTACATATATTTTATATTTCTGCTTTCAGGGCTGCTCTCCCGGATCTAATTAACTCGGAGGCACTAGGCTGTGCTAATTTTAATGTCCTTGGAGACCTTAATCTTCATTTTGACTGCCTGTCCTCGCCCCCCATTAGGAGCATTTTGGCTGATTAAGAGGCCTTGCAGCTCTCCCAGTTGGTTGTTTCCCCCATGCATAGAGATGGCCACATCCTTTACCCTTTTTTTACTAACTTAGAGGGAGCCAGGGTACTCTGTCCCACCCAGATGGTCTGGACTGACCATATGCTGGTGAAAATGACATGCCCCATATCTGAACCTCCTTTTATACCCCAGGACAGATTAGTTCTTAGACGACATTGGAACAAACTGAAATAGGAGGACTTTTACCATCTGCTGGAGGAGGCACCACTGGGCCCTTTCACTGATGTTGACCGCGGATATGATTCTTTCTGTGAGTGGATCTCCCGTGCCCTGGATTCTTTGATCCCCTTGGTATGGTCCAAGTGTCGTTCGAAAGAGCCCAGTCCATGGTACGACAGTGCCTTAGCGTCTCTTAAAAGAGCCTGTAGACAGGCTGAGACGCTATGGAGGAAATCGTTTGATCCCGCACTGAAGGCCTGCTACCTTGCTAAAATTAAAATTTACCATAGGGCGGTGTGTGGAACACGAGCAGCCTTTTATGCCCAAGAGCTTCAGAACAGCTCAAATCCTTCGAATTTTTTTTTTAAGGTGTTAAAGGATCTCATGGCTAAGAGGACAACGGCGGCAGAAATATGTTCGGACTCCCATTGTGAGGGTCAGGCCTCCTTCTTCCTCGAGAAAGTCCAAGCCATCTATCAAACCTTCTCGATGGGCTCTCCAAATTTAAATTCAGAGCGGGTCAGCTGCAGCTCGGGAGGCAGTGAGTTCCTTACTACCCTGCCCCCCCTATCTATGGAGGCCCTTGATTCCCTGAGCCTTAAAATTAAGTCAGGATCTCCCGCAGATCCGTTAAAACCGGCTCAGATTAAGAACATGTCACCGCTATGCCGCACTCCTGTGCTGTCTTTGATTAATCTGTCACTTTCCTCAGGTGTAGTTCCCATTAGGTGGAAGCAGGCTGTAGTAACACCTATTTTAAAGAAGGCTACCCTTGACCCCCTTAAACCTGAGAACTACCGCCCTATTTCGTTGCTTCCTTGGGCTACGAAGGTTGCGGAGGCCCATGTGAATGGCATTCTTGCAGACCATCTTACCAGGGCTAACATTCTTGACCCTACCCAGAATGGGTTCCGTGCTGGCCACAGCACGGAGACGGCCCTACTTTCCATGTTTGAACATCTGCGTTCTGTGCTTGACTCTGGACAGCGGCACTACTGCTATTAAATCTCAGTGCCGCGTTCGACACGGTCTCGCACAGGATTTTCCTTCAGCGACTTGAGGAAGTAGGTGTCACAGGCTCTGCCCTAGGCTGGTTTTGATCTTTTCTTACGGAAAGGTCATTCCAGGTTGCGATTCCACCCGGTAAGTCCAAATCCTACCCGTTGGACCTGAGGGTCCCACAGGGTTCATCGTTGAGTCCCACTCTATTTAATCTTTACGTGAGGCCGCTGGCTGCGGTCGTCAAGCAATGGGGCCTGACGATGGTTTCATACCCAGATGACACGCAGCTGGCGGTCACATTGAGTGGGGACTCAGAAATGGAGGCTCCCAGGTTCCGTGACAGTTTACAAGCAGTGGCCAACTGGATGAACTCCAACTGTCTCCAGTTAAATACCAAGAAGACTGAGGTTATGGTGGTCAGCAAGCAGGCGGGGTTGTGGGGTGACAAGTGGTGGCCTTCTGAACTAGGTGTGACCCCCTCTCCAGCATCGGAGATAAAAAATCTGGGGGTCTGGCTTGACCCGACCCTCAGTTTCATTTGTCACACCAAGAAGGTAGCAGCCTCTTGCTATGGCATTATTAGAGGACTTAGACCTATCCTTAAATTTTTTGATGCCTCCACCAGACAACTGGTGGTCCAAGCATCAGTGTTGTCCCGGCTGGATTAAGCCAGCTCGCTTTTGGCTGGGATTAATCAGTCAGAACTTACCCGGCTTCAGCGAGTTCAAAATGCTGCAGCCAGTGGTGATAGGTCTGCCTAGGCGGTGCTTGGTCTCCAAATCTTTGCACTCTCTCCACTGGCTCCCTGTAAATCAGAGGATCAAATTCAAGGTTCTTTGCCTTGCATTTAAAATCCTCAAGGGTACGTCTCCCCAAATTTTGGAGAATCTGCTGACACCGTATGTACCCCCGCAAACCGTAAGATCTCTGGGTCAGAATCTGGCTGTGGTTCCACGCTTCAGGCTGAGTAGAGCTGGTGGTCGCTCTTTTCGAGTACTAGCGGCGAATTGGTGAAATGCTCTTCCTCCTCATATCCGGGCTATTGATGACCTTCTTCAGTTTAGACGTGCCATCAAGACCCTCTTATTTGTTTAGCTCTTATGTTGTTTCCTGTGGCCCTTCTGTCTTTTATCGGTGTTGTCTTGTGTTTGCCTTGTCAAAGCGCCAGGACGCCCCTTCGCTGGGGCAGCTGTGCGCGGTATAAGTAAAAATAAGATAACATAACATAACATACCATAACATATGTAGATCTGAAGGTTGGTTGAAGAACAATTTAGTATATAAGTGTATAAACGGTTGCTTTTTTGGTGAAAAATAGATTGTATAACTGACTGATTAAGTATATCTTAATGAGTACATGGGTTACTGAGTAATGTTTAAATATATACATATCTGTGTCAGTCTATCAGTTTCTGTTTTAGTGGCTGAATGTGTTGATGAGTAGCTATATGACTGATACATTATGTCTATATAGGTTATTGTTTCTTTATTATTAGTAAGAGTGTCTGAGTGTCTAAGTGTTAATATGTTACATTAGGAGATTTTACATATTGCATTCATGCAAGAATGAGTGACATACTATTCCTATATGTTGTAGGCAGCATATGTCAGATGTTAGATATTATCAGTGATGTCATGAGTGATGTCACTGACCATGTGATGAGTGATGTAATATGTGAAGTCATCAGCAGTGCATTGCGGGCGTGCGAGTTATAGTTAGCTGAAGTAACTATAACGGGGGTATTTCATTGGTTTTATATGAGTGAAATGCCCAGCTAACTATAACATGTTTAAAACAAAAACAGGGGATTGAGGCCACTGAGGCCGCACCGGTAACCAAGTTCCTAATATTCGTATAGTGTGGGTGCAGATGGTCTGGGATACCGTCCCCTAGATCCCAAAACATAAAACAAAATTCTATTTGTTTTATACATCAAATTCCACAAATTGACCCTGCACACCAAAACCAGTAAATAAACACAGTATTAATGCTCAGTATGCATATTATTCGCAAGAGAAAGAAATCCAAATGTTCTCCCAAGAAAGTCCAAAGTCAAGTTTCTTTGTTATTCTTTCCTTTTATACATAATTGGTGGAGAAAAACAAAAGCCAACGTGTTTCGTCCGAAAACCGGACTTCTTCAGGGCTTGAATCAAATATATCTTGAAGCACAGCTTCCAGTTGTTCTTGAGAATTGTATTTTCAGCAATAACTTTTAAGTGTGGAGGAAACAGATTATATGCTCAAAATATGCCATCAGTCGGTTGTTTTCAATCAGAAAAAGAAGGATGAAGTAAATGCCATATGTCAGGTATCAGCGTCTCGTGAACATGTGGTCGTCTGGTCGTCGACCAGACGACCTCATGTTCACGAGACGCTGATACCTGACATATGGCATTTACTTCATCCTGAATGAATCAGAATAGTCTCATAAGTATTTAAATCCATCAGTTCCGATGGAATATTTATCAACTCAAGATTATTATGTACTGCTCTAGCAGGCATTCTATTTTCATTTAATTTATTATAACAATGCTTACAAATATGTTGCTCAAAACCCAAATCAAAATAGTTTTCTACCAACAAATAAGTTGCAAAATCTTTCCACTGACTATTATTTTCATCTTCACTTTTTAAATATAAATCAACTAACCTAGTTTGACTTTTGTAATGAATGCGTCGACAACACACACAAGGGAAATGTGGTTTCTCACCTGCAATGACCTTAAACTTTGTTATTTCCTGTTTTCAGTATTAAAATTTCCAACATTTTCTAACACATTTCCTTCTATAACTATATCAGTTTCTGCATTGTCTTCATCTGGACCAAAATAACTTACCTCAATTTCTGCACAAATCTTCTTAACATTTAATTCACATCCATGCAAAAGAGCACTATTTAACTGTTTAAGTTTAAGTGCTGGACTTTTTGCATAATACTATTTTCTCACTAATTTTCTCATTTTCGTATGATGCACTGCTAACATCCTGAAGTGAAGAAACACACTCTGGCATATTTTTTTAGAAAGACAAGCCAGAGAATGGCCTTGCAGACCTATTTTTTCTCGCACTCTGCAATGGTCAAATTCTTGCAACATTACAATTTTTTGTTTAAGAATTTCCTTAGTGTACTTACGTAAGAATTTGCAAAAGAAATCAATTGAATCCTGTCGTACACTGCAAATGCTACTACAATTCCAACTGTAAACAGGAACATTTGGACGTCCCTCTAAAACTTCTCCAGCTATCACCTCTTCTGCATTTCTAACCACAATTTTCTCTTTCTCAATAGCAGAACCCTCCTTCACCTCAATTGCTCGACCACTGGTGTCAACTGCATGCAACAAATCGTTACTTTGAAAGTAACTCTCTTCATTAAAAAATGACTCAGAAGTTGAAGTATGCATCCACTTCCCAGAGAACACTTTACAAAAATTACTTCTATTTATGTGTCTCTTCCATTTACTCTTAGCTTTTAAAACTCTGATTGTCTTATTTAGTGTATTTATTCTATTAATTACTAAAATAAATATTTTTCTTTTTGTCTCAAACGCGCGCTCAACAACATCCTCTATATGTTTTTTCTTCTTATAAAAAACAGATTTTCTTTTACAAACTTTCTCCTTTTTTAATAAATTCGAAACTACTCTTGTTATAAAACATACGCTTCCTGATTTCCGTAAACTGATTCGTACGTCTTTTACTGTACATATTTTCCTCTCTGCTGATTTGAGAAACATTTTCATTTTTTTTGGAATTTTTCCTTGTAGATACTGATAACTGTTTTTCCTTTTGAAGATTATCCTTTGCATTTTTCCTTTGACATAATCTTTTTAAAAAATCCTTTCTTATCTTACCAGGAGCACTCTTCTTTTTATCCGTCCTTTGTTGTTTTGATAATTCTTCTAATTCTTTCCTCTTCAAATGGTATGTCTGTTTATACAGCTTTCTTTTTTAATTTCTGGTCGGCATACTAATTTATGTTTCTGATGAAAATGACAATCTGTAAAGAACAAACATAACAAACATTATAGTTGGCTACTAGTATATAACATACAAATTATAACCACAGATTAATTTTATAAGTAGAATAAAGACAAAGAAACAGTCTCTGAACAGAGTAGGAAATCCTGTAGTGAATGTTGGTTCTAAATTTATGACAGTCCATAGCTGTGTCAATAATATAGACGTATTTTATGATTCTACTTTTTAAAGCATACAAACAGTACACTGTTTTTCAAGAACTGTCGGTGATCCTAGTGCTTTTATTTTTTTTACTATAATCTCTTATACACTTCATGAGAACATGTATTGTCACTCTCATAAAGCATATCAACGACGAATAGTACAAGAACACTGTCTTCAAGAATGCTTTATTATCCAAAATAATTTTATTTATTTAAAAGTTCATAATCTAAAAGAACTTGAAGCATTATTTCATTGGGTACTTCTTCTGATTGATCACCCTCATCCTCCAAACTCTCCTCTTCCCCTTCCACCATCTCTAAATAGGCACTGTCCAATGTTTTATCCATAAAGTCCTAATTTTCTAAGTTATTTTCCTCCTCAAAAACTCCATCTAGTAACTCCTCCAGTAGATCATTTGCGATTTCAAAATTTAATTGACTTTTTCCAATATAATTCTCAATTTTTCTATTTTTTTTTCTTTCTTCTGTATCCTTTTAAAAAAATATAAAGACTAAACTATATCTTTTTCATAAATAGGTAACTTAAAAGTACCTTTACTAATTTTTAAACTACATACATTTTGATACTTTCTAACTCATTAACTACATATATTAAGATTGCACCTTCCTCTTGTTTTGAAAACAAATTGACACTATGAGCCTAGACATTAACACTGTTCCTTTTTTTTCATTAAATAGTTACTGCTGTAAAAAGACATCTTACTGTAAAATTTGTTATTAGATTTTCTGGATATCACAACTATTGATAAACTTTATAATTGATTTTTAGGGATCCAGTTTCTGAGTTCACCACTACAAACTGCTATTCAAACTATATACAGTCTGAAGGGGAGGCTCACATTATACAAACCATAACATTCACTTAACAGATTACTACTTCCCACAGAGACAGTTGCTTTTATGTTTCAACAGCATACTCAGCATGTGAATGTCATAGCATGTACAAAATTTCATGCTAACCATGAGGAACCACATCATAATAAAGCTCTGCAAATGTATGTAAAACAGTGCACACAGATAGTACAGTCACAGATATGCAGTAAAGGTGCCCATCACACCAAGAGCCATATCATAATACACCTCTGTAAATGAAGAAAAAAGACTGCCAAAGACAATACAGCATGAGTTTGAGAAATAATGAACACTTAGCAAGAATTATTCCATGGAAACCGCAAAGAATTATAGTCAAAGGATAGATAAACCAGAACTGCATCAGAAATAACACATGCACCAGGCCCATAAAAAGATAGTGTCAACTGTCAGTGGAAAAGTATCTCAAAATACATATCTAGTGCAAGCAGATACAGACAAGGCAAAAATAGAAGATAAAATCATGCTCCAAACCGAAACTTTGCAAATATTCTAAAAAATCTTGCTTATTATTTTAATGTGCACCCAAAAAGATTGCCTTTCAAAAATTCCAACTCACCTGAAAAAAGAATGTGATTCCTGAAAACTCTGTAAAGTAGAAGGCAGGTTGTTGCTGTTCAGCACCAAACACTATAAAAAAGAGAAATACTGAAATGTAATTAACATATTACAGACATATTTATTACACAACATAGAGCCATTGTAGCAAACAACAAGCCTAACAGATAAATTCCCTAAGATTCTCTACCATTAGATATCCTAATGCCTAACTAAGTTCAATAATTGTTTTTTGAACACATCAAATAACTAAATATTAAATATAGAGTAGAAAAGAGACACAGGACAAGAGAGATACAGACTACAGGAGAGAGAGAGACAGTAGCAGGGAGAGGAACATACAGAGACAGACCAGCATTCAAAGCACAAATGGAGAGACAGAAAAATAACAGCAGCACTGAAAAGTCAAGAAAGAAAGGGAAGGTACAATAAATAAAAAGATGAACATGGAGAGGGAGTCACAGAGTAGAAATAACAGACAGAGCACAAAGAAGACAAAAGACGGGAGGCACAGGGACAGAGAGGACAGCAGGCAAACACTACAATAGGGTGAGAGAGAGCAGAAGGAACACAGAGATGGACAAACAAAGCAGAAGAGAGAGAAAGATAGAGAGAAGAAGAGTGAATAAGAGGGAAAGAGATATACACCACCATACATACAATGTAGGAGGAAGACTGAGAACAGGACACAGAGAAAGATACAAAACGAGCACGAGAAAGAGAGAGATATCACAAGGGACAGTGAAGGTAAGAGTGGTTTCAGGACAGAAAAGAAAAGAATGACAAAAATGAATAAATATAGTAAAAAGCACAACAAAGACAGAGAGAGCAAGAGAAACAAAAAGAATAGGACACAAAGGGCCTCATTTAAGAAAGCCTTGCGCCACAGATGTGTCACTTTTTCCCATGTTAAAAGTGACGCACCGCCGGCGCAAGGCCTTCATAAATATGCCCCCATGTGAGGGAGAACAACAACTGCATAGAGAGAAAATGTATGAGAGACAGGAACAGTAGAAATCAGAGGATAGGCAACATGGAGAAAAACTGCACAGTAGACAGAGATACAGAGGGCGAGCAAGACACACGAAAATATATGAAGTAAGCAGCACAAAAACAGTATGTTGAGAAAACGAAAACAGCAACACAGATATATGTATACTGACTCCACTAACTTAGTGCAAGAATGTATCTGTTACAGGAACTTCTGCATAACCTCATACTCACAACTCTTTGTTTCCCTTTAGCCCCAGCCCTTTCCCCTCTGAACTCTCACCCACCAGTGCAGCTCTCGGCCACAAACCACACTGTACATTTTGCCCTCCATATTTTTACATGTTGGTATGGTACAACACATAACATCATACCTACAGCAACTGAGTACTAATACCTTTGACAAAGATTCATAGCTACACAAGTTAAGTAAAAAGTCTGCCAATGCCAGGGCTCAAAAGTGGAGCCCGATAGACAGCAAGCCTACCTTTAAGAAACTGCCTGTGCTGAGACCCGAATAGACCCGGCCAACTTAAAGCCCTGAAACTATCTTAATTTTCTCCTCTCTCTTTAAACCTTTACATTTCACTTTCAAACTACGTTTGCTTTCCATGACACACGTTTTTTTTCAGTGTTCCACATTCAACGCCTAGACACTTTTCCCTTTTTAGTATCCGAAGCCGCAACTGCAACATGACTAATGCACAAATTAATTAGTCTACCTTTCGCGTTTTTTCAGTGTTCAAATTCTATAAATTTCTTCACATAAATAGATACGAGCGGCTCAGTACCTCCTACAGTCATAAAACAAGTCACTCCCTTTCACTTACAAATGCCTTAGAGACGGCAAAAAAATGTCGGGCAGATTTACAAGCCCCATACGCCACTTTAGCGTCACTTTTAACATGGGCCAAGTGAAGCAAAAGTGCCGCACAGAGCATGTTAATCTGCCCCTATATCTGTATAGAGATGAGTGTACTGAAACATGTAATTAGTCGTTCACATCCAGTCACTTTCAATTACATGACTTATTTAACTAGAAGCGCTGTAATGTTGCATGTCTTTTCAAAGATACACCAGTGCCTGCTATAATGCCGACTTTTTCCTTATTCTTCAACAGTGGTTATTTTTTTTTCATGTAATGAGAATTATTATGAGTTTTTAAACAACAAAGCTTACGCGGTAATAGTCACTCTGCATATGCTTTCCTGTAAGAATGTAGTTTATCCACCCCCGCATGGGAACCTTGATGTTTCCATCTGGCCGAGAATTCCGGCCTTGAATTCAAAGTTGAATCACAAGACATGAACAAGAGCCTTATTGTCATAAAAACAGGTTACCCTACCATCTGTTCACAAACATATCTCTTTCACTTAGCTAATATTCACAGAGAACTGCATTCCTTATAAAATAGTGACCTTCCTTTACAATTTGCTGAGGTGACTCCAATAATCTTTAATGCATCCTCCACTTCAAGGCAGGACTATTTTTTTTGTAACTACTAAGCAATGGTTTAGTGACTTCTTTGCCAGAAATTATTTGAAGTCATTTTGCTACTCTTCACTCCATAGTCGCCGACCTATTTTTCTAGACTTCCTGTTCTACTACCAGTGGCTGCGGCTTTTGTGTTCCTATTTTGTTTATTACAAAATGGATGTCCGTCCTGTCTTCGCAAACGAGCCGGAGAACTTAGAACTATTTCGCCAGAGGATGCTTGAATACTATGGCATCCTGCCACTCGTGACTTTGAGTGCATCATATCGATTATCATTTCGATTTTCCTATTTCACCTGTGTGCAGCCTGTATTTCATTGCCTGAACTGTGATTTCATGTGGGCCCTGGACTTATGTCTCTGCAACTTGGTATCTCCTAAAGTGAATTACAATCATCTCATGAATCCGTTAATTGATCATGAACAGCTTTGTTCCGACGGAGGGATTATGGCCTTTGCAGCGATACATGGAGTTCTGGGTCATTGGAATATATTCGCAGCGGCGCAAGATTTCTTGGCACACAGCTACATAGAAAAGACACTGAGTTGTCCTCTGATGGTAGTAGAGGCTCCGGTAATTCAAGAGCATGTATGTTCTTTTCCTCTTTTCAATTGGATGGCTGCCATGTTTTCGGATGATAACAGTGACTTCCTTTTAGAAGCGGTAGCTGCTTATTTCTCCTACTCAGTTGTAGGATGACTCTTATGCAAGCCATTGACGTCTACATTTTTTTTCCCCTCCCTATCTTTTTCACGTTTTCTTGGACTTTTTTTTATATGAACAGACCTATTGGCTTTACTAACAGTGGACATTACAATTTCGTGCTGGTCAGATTTTCGTGTTTTATGTGGACTAAATTTTTTTTCCTCACCTACTCGATTTCAAACTAAACTTTTTATTGAACTCTAATTTCAGCAATTCAGTTCCATATCTTATCTTATCTTCTTTGAAACGTACTCAGAGCAATGCAGGCTAATATATGCTACATGTGCCCTGATTAATGTGTAAAGTTAGCATGGGTATTTTTATAAGTTTAAACACCATTTCCCCTTTCAGCTGCTTATTTGCACCTCACACACCTCTGCTGCTTTACTTTTCCATGTACTGAAATATTTTCAATTCATACGAGAAATATATGTTCTTACACTCATATTTGCATTACTTTTCGAGCTGTATTTCAGATGGAGTACTGAAACCTTCAAAAGATATGTCAATACAGTAGTTCTTCTCAACACTGATTTTCGAATGTTCCAACAGATAACATACATGCAGCTCCAGCCAACTTGTCGCTTTTGGCGCGTTTTTTTTTCCTTACACAATAGCATAACACAAAGTTGATAGTGCTTCGCATGCAGAGAGCTGATTGTTAATGAGCTGATGTCTAACCACTAGCATTTTCATGTATCGTTGCTAAACTTAAAGGCAAGACACCTTCTTAGATTTAATAAAATGTAATGTACTTCCTCAGAACGGTGTAGAATAAATTTTGCTAAACCGTATTAATTTTACATCATACTATGCTTGAACCGTTTGTATTCTATGGACTAGTGACTATGCCGATTACTTTGTTTCTTACAATATCTGCACTCGTATTAGATAAGAAACTTGCCTTGAAATCAGTGCATTACTGAATAAACATTTCGAATATACACGTTCTCTCTTTTAATCCATATTCTCAACTGAAATGATTGTATACTGAAAGAGTATTCATGTGTTCCACGTAACCTCAGCTGTACTAAGTTTATGTTTTCTTTTCTCGACCTGAGTTACTCATACTGCAACCCGCTGGCCTATGACGGTCCTTCAAGCCTTTCTTAGCGGGTCGCGGACCATGCAAGAGGTCGTACCTCTGGTAAGAAAATAATTTATTACTGTTACCAAGCACCGCCGCAGTTCCGCTTCACTCACAGTGTTAATCACTGCTCCCCCGCTTCTACTGACCAGACGCTAAGTCGTATTTCACTACTTATCACGCTTTCATCTCCACTATAACAAACACTTCTCCGCCAGCTACCAGAGAACAGTGTGGAGATGCAGAGGCACCAAGAAGTCAAATACAATATACCCTCTGCTCTGTGGAGCCAACCGAGAGGTAATTGTGAAAGTAGACATTCACTAGCGCTTCAAAAAAGCATCTCAATTATATAAATAGTTTTTTGAAAACCAACCAAGTACTTTGGTGCGACTATCTGTGTGTGCCTGCAAAGCAAACTTCCTCATCCCGGACTGAAGGCAGACACAGACAGACACACACTAAGATAATACAGGGCAATGGAGACAGAAAGCAGGAGGGAGATAAAGATGGAGACAGACGGCAGGAGGGAGAGAGATCTATGTATACTCGGTGTGCTACCTCAATGTATGAATATTTACAAAAAGGGGTGGTGAGGGACAGAGTCTCTGAATTAAACAGAAAGCTCTCACCCAGTCAAAAGATCAGGGCTAGATCCAACACCGTTTTTTAGCTCACTGCACCATCCCAGTTTCAGAACCTGACTGTATGCAAATTAGTCTGTTCCTGTCCCAGTGCATGATGGGAACAGGACAAACCAAACTACAGAAGCCAATTCTTACACTGGGAAGGAAACAAGCTCCCGGGGACCGGTTTCTGGCATTACAGCCGTCTTCGGCCCGGTTTGCTTGAATCCTGATGGTGCAATGAGCAAGGGTCTCACATCTGAGAATACCCTTCCACGCTTAGGGTGGACAAAAATATTTACAAAAAGGGGTGGTGAGGGACAGAGTCTCTGAATTAAACAGAAAGCTCTCACCCAGTCAAAAGATCAGGGCTAGATCCAACACCGTTTTTTAGCTCACTGCACCATCCCAGTTTCAGAACCTGACTGTATGCAAATTAGTCTGTTCCTGTCCCATGCCAGAAACCGGTCCCCGGTAGCTTGTCTCCTTTCTGGTGAAGAATTGGCTTGGTAGTTTAGTCTGCCCTGTTCCCATGATGCACTGGGCCAGGGACAGACTGATTTGCATATAGCCAGGTTCTGAGCTGGGATGGTGCAGTGAGATAAATAACGGTGATGGATCAAGCCCTGATCTTTGGACTGGGTAAGAGTGGTCTGCTTAATTCAGACACTCTGTTCATCACCACCCCCTTTTCTGAATCGTTTTTGGCCACTATAGGTGTGGCAGGGTATACTCAGACATGAGTCCCTTTCTCACTGCACCATCAGGATTCAAGCAAGCCGGGCCGAAGAAGGCTGAAATGCCAGAAACCGGTCCCCGGTAGCTTGTCTCCTTTCTGGTGAAGAATTGGCTTGGTAGTTTAGTCTGCCCTGTTCCCATGATGCACTGGGCCAGGGACAGACTGATTTGCATATAGCCAGGTTCTGAGCTGGGATGGTGCAGTGAGATAAATAACGGTGATGGATCAAGCCCTGATCTTTGGACTGGGTAAGAGTGGTCTGCTTAATTCAGACACTCTGTTCATCACCACCCCCTTTTCTGAACCTCAATGTATGAAAGCATGTACTCCACGAACCAGTGTACAACCTCATGGTTACAAGTTTTTATTTTATTTTACTCGCCCACCTCCCCCTCTTACCCCACCCCCACCAGTGCAGCCCGCGGCCACAAACCACACTGTAATTTTGTCGTCTGACAGAAAGTTTAGGAATATCTTAAGCATTAGCACTTTTTGACGACGGTTTCACATGTAATATACCATTTCTCTCTCTATCTGCATTATCTGTGTCTCTGCTAATACCATTTTTTCATCTCAAAACCAACTTCTCTGATTATATGTAAACGCTTCAAAATCACACAAATAATTACTGTCTATTTTAAACATATTTTATATTCAATTTTTTGCTGTACACCAAAATTATATACAAAACTATAATTTACACTTGAAAGAATGTGAAGAAAAGGCGCGCAACTCCCATTAAATTCACAGGACTTCAGGCCCCCACCCCTCTCCCATCTGGTGTGGCAGCCAAAGGTAACATATATATTCCAGATACACACAGAGCCTCACCTGAACGTTTCACATCTCTGTAAACATCCATTTGAATGTTAATTGGGCCTTGCAGTTGTTTTACCCCTTCTAAAAGCCCCTGCAGCTTTACTCTGCCTACTAATTAAACATTCGTGTACGCCTAACAAAATTTTTAACATTTCCCCCCCAAAATTTTGTTCCAGTTTCTTCTCTGACTGACAGTGAATTAAAAAAAACTAACAGTAAAAGATTACATAAGAACATGACTGAAGACCATTCAGCTTATTGAAATGTATTATTCTAAAATTTAAACTAATAATTGCAAACAAATAATGTCGTTAAAGAGTGATGAAACGAAATGGAAAAATAGTTTTAAAAATACAAGACATTGTCACAGTCAAAAATGAGATTACTCAGAGACTGTGAGGGAAATGAACCAATTATAGTGACTAAACCACATTTTACGGTACATGACAAAAGAAACAGTTACAGACTTACCTTTACCAATGCTTTGTACGATGTAGAACAGTGACAGTCACAAAACAGATATTCGTTTGACGGAACTCTCAATAATGCTTCTATCACTGCAACCAAAATTCAATGGCACAGATATCCTGTCAATACAGACTCATATATGTCTCTTCAACCAATCATATTTGTTCCCGCACAATTTTAAAATCAAATTAACATTTCAGTTGGTTGTCCCTTACAATATTTTCATTGTCACATAAAGGTCACCCATCACCCACTGCCTTCTCTGGCTATTTCCATGATAACACCTCATTCTGCACCTGGCTGAAGGCACAGGTCAAAAGTTCATATCTCAACGTTCTACATCAAACCAAGAATGCTGATTTCCCTACAAAAACACCTGCCTATCCACTGCTCTGTTACATGTCATTTTTTTGACACCTAATAGTACTTTTCGTTTTACATAAACATTAACATGCAACGTAGTCTTCAATCTTGAGGTATTAGAATCAACCAATCATTTTTAGTTTTTCAACCACACCAAGCCTCATCCATTTTTTTATCCTGACTTTCAGCTTCTAACTGCCATTTCACTTTCAGAACCCATCGGAGTACTACTGCATCTGCCTTGAAAATGAAGGTTTGGCTTTTAGGACACAGCAATATTCACTGGAGTGGAAAATATGCAGCAAACAGAAGAATTTCCAACCTTGATTTACCAAATGTGCAGATAACGTGGATTGGCGAGAGAGGATTGAGATGTCACCAATTGATACCATTGGTGAAAACTTTTATGCATCTTCCAGAACCTGACCTTATATTTGTGCACTGTGGTGGGAACGATCTAGGCACATTGACGGGCAGGTCTGGAAATGCTTCTACAAGACACCTTTCGGCAATTGATGACACTTTTTCCTTGAACTGCCTTGGTATATTCCAACATATGCCAAAGACAGAAATGGAATTGGTCCAATCAACATTGTCCACAAATTGAGAAAGCAAGGAAACATGTAAATAAATCTGTTTCTGCTTTCCTCAGAGATTATAGCATGGGTTCTATATACCTCAACAACTTGCGTTACAACATGCAAGGCATCTATAGGAGAGATGGTGTTCATTTCACAGATGAGGGAAACAGAATCTTCCTCTGTAACATGAGACTCTGCATCGGTACTTACTTATAAGTGCAGAAAAAACTCGATTAACACAAGGGCTCTTTTCAGAGCCACCTTATATCTGAACACTCAAACTTCTGATTTATCTCCATTTTCACACTCTTGTAAATAGGTGTGTGCGACCAAGTGAGCACACCCCACAACTTTTATTTAAAAAAAAAAAATCTTTTCGCGTTCAAGGGCCTTACTGCACCCCCTGAGAAAACCTACGCGGCCAGGCAATCTCTACCTTGTCCCCTCTCCATGTTCCAACGCTTTGAAATGTAAAATATATTCACTCGCACTAACAAAATGGCGGTCAACACTTCCTGATTTCCTCCGAATCGAACGTTCACAGAAGTCACACAGCAAAACAAAAATTCCGCTCGCGCACAGCCACATTAGTGCGCGCACCCGAGCGCGCCTATAGATATATAATTGACTTCAACTTTAATTTTCTCAGCAACAACTGAACGGATTTACACCATTCAAACAAAAGCGTAATCTGCGAGCCGGACTCTACCTTTTTGCCAAATTTCTTATAAATCCATTCAGCCGTTCGAGCTGTAGCCGTGTCTAAACGTCCTATGGAAAATAACATGGCGAAAACACGTTTTGGGACCCCCATTTTATCTCAGCCCCCACTTGACAAATCCCCCCAAAACTTTCAGGGAAGGAGCGCACCGGACCGAGCCATCTTCTTTGAGAAATTCGCAAAGATTCGTCCACCGGGGCCAAAGTTAATCCAAATAGAATATTGCGGATTTCCTATGGAAACTAGGTCCTAATTATAACTACCTACTGGCGACCGCCAGTAGGTAATATATATATATATATATATATATATATATATATATATATATATATGAACACGATCTCAGCTTTCTCTCGCCAGGAGCCCAATTTCCGGATACCAGCGGCGCAGAAGAAGAGAAGGAGACCCAAGTGCAGGTGAGCAGTGATTTATTCAATCAAGTGGAAGGCACACCTCGGCATAACGTTTCGGCCTGCACGGCCTATTCATTGAAAAAAACATAGGTTTCACACATGTTATAGTTAGGAATTAGCATTTAAAAAACCATGCAAATTCATTGAAAAAACCATAGGCTTCACACGTCCTAGTTAGCTGAACATTTCTCTCATACAAAACCTTTGAAATTCCTCCGTTACAGTTAGCTGAGCTAACTATAACTTGCGCACCTGCAATGCACTACTGATGACGTCACATATAACATCACTCATGACATGGTCAGTGACATTACTCATGACATCCCTGATGACATCTCAAATGACATCACTGATGACATCACTGATGACATCCTCCACTGAACGTGTGTCTTTCTGAAAAATAAATATTTTTATATATGTATATCTAAAGGTCGATGGAAGAATAAATGGGTAAATACGTGTCTAAATGGATGTTTTCTTTGTAAATTTCATAGTATAACTGACTTATTAAGTGTATCTTAGTGAATACATGTATTAGCGAGCAATGTTTAAATATGTAAATATCTGTATCAGTGTCTCACTTTGTGTATAAGTGGCTGCATGGGTTGGTGAGTAGCTACACGAGTGTCTATATGGGTTATTAGTTGTTTTTTTGAGAATCAGAATGAGTGTCTATATGGTTTGGTGGCGGGTATTACTTAGGGCACAGATGCATGAATGACTGACTCACTGTATATGTTTTGAAGACATCATGTGTGCAGGACTGCACGGGTAGATGAATGTGTGTATGGGTGTGCTAGTGAGTGAATGACTGCCTCAATAGTGTCATTATGAGTAAGTACATATGTTTTAAACATGTGTGAGTATCAATGTATATATAAGTAAGGATATATGACAGTGACAGATTAGAAAAAGTTCCTGTATAAATTAGTATGTGTTTCTATCACTGATTGTTTGAGAGAGTAAGTATATGTACGTTTCTGTAAAAGTAAGTGTAGTGGTGTGTGTATAGCTGCATATGCAAACAAATGGATGTTTGATAGTTTATTTGCATGTGTGAGTATGTGTGTGAGTAACTGTATGGATGAGTGTCGGTGTGTAACAGTATTTATAAGTATATGAGTACATATGATGATTAAGTAAATGTATAAGTGACTATATAGAACTGTTGGTGAATGAGTGCATGGGTATGTAGATGGCGGAATTACTGAATAGGTTGTTGGTAAGTGGTATTGGTATCTCCATTTTTGATAATACAGCGATTTTCATGCATTAGCGACAAAATGCTCTTAGCCATGTTATCCACCTCCCATTGGATAACATGGCTAAGAACTTGTCTGAGCAGGCGTTAGTTTTTGGCGATAGCGGGAATATTTCCATCGCTACGCCTGCCTTGCTAATAGGCGATAGCGACGTTAGCGACTGCTTTCAGTCGCTAACAGGTTGGGTACGCCCACTATGCATGTCTTTAGCGATAAATATCGCTGACATGCAGAGCGGGCCCCAAACCGCTCGCTATCGCCTAAAAGCTGTCCATAACTGCTGTTAGCGACAGCTTGCTAATAAAGCGATAGAATAATTGCCTATCGCTCCCTTGGTAATATGCCCCCTAATTCGTTCTTTGACCAGTGAAGGTAGTTCTAAAAAGAGCTGTTTTTTTTGTTTTGTATTTTTTGTGTGTTTTCTCAACAAATTCCAAGCGGAACAAAAGAATGAAAAAAAGAACAACTAATGTTGAGGACAGCAATGATCTTGTATCCTACATTTTATCAGGTCGATAAACTGTTCCTCATAACACAAAAGTTTATCGCAATAAATGCAAAGAATTTTTACTTTAGCAAAGTCAGAATCAATATGTGGGTGTGGACTGCTTGCTGAAAATGCTGCCGCAGTTGATGTGCTTGGTGTAGCAGAAGGTGGGTTCTCATGAAACCTCCGTCTTTCCACTCAAGCAAAGTTCTTGGGGTGCAAGTTCTTCACGTGTGGCACCATATTTGCTGTGCTAAAGGAGTATTTTTTACATGGTTCAACCCTTGAAAGAGTTGTTTGGCAACTTTTACAGGTTACTTTTGCAGCATTAACCTTTTTTTGACCTTCTGGAAAAGTGAAAAACTTTCAAATCAGAGCTTCTTTCCTCTTCTTTGGAGCTTCTTCAGGAATGAAATCTACCTCTGAAGAACTGCTGGAATATGACTCCATTGCTCTTACTACGGTGATCTTCCTTCTATTTCTCACAACAAATGCTTCTTCTTAGGAAGTCAAAGTCGAATAATTAAAATGGGACGGAACTTTCAACACTCGCAATAGGAAAAGTTACGAACAAATCAAATCTCTATTTTTAAAGTCACATGGCTTTGCGTACGCTTATGATACGCTTTCGCCTCTCTTTCAATACGAGTACGCATGATGTTCTCCCGCGATTTGTGTAATTCTTTTTAAAAGTAATATATGATTATTATAAGTATTAAAAATCATAGATGATTATTATAAGTATTAAAAAAAATCATAGTTATCCCAAATGTCTGCCCTTAGTATGTACATTAAATACATACATGTTTTAAACCAAGTAGAAACATTGCCCCCTTTCGCATACAGAACGCGGTACATGACGTCACACCGAAGCTTTAATGCGTCGCTTAACGTCAAAGCATATTTGTACCATACACGCTGAGTATGATAAGCAGTACAAACTATGGTCTGATCATCCTCTCAATGACACATCGGAGCTCAGGGCCCGCTAAGAACAATGATTGCTATCATTTAGCCTGGAAACCAATACTTTAGCCAATGTGAAATGACATCACTGATGACATCACTGTTGACAACTCAAATGACATCACTGATCACATCACTGATGACATCACTCATGTGATAATACGATGAACCTCTTCAGACTCTAATATAACCTTAGATACACTCAGTGTTAGCAGATACTCACAGACTGTCACTCATCCATGGAGTTACTCACACGCCTAGTCAGTCATGCAAAGAATCAATCAGACCTCCATTTCCTCAACTATACAGTTATACACACCTTACTTATTCAAACATATGCTAACACATATTTACTCTCTTATACAATCCCTGATACAAGCTCACAATGATCCATACAGCCACTCACACATTCACTGGCTCTTATGCACAGTTATTTATATATGTCAACTCTCACATGTACTGTGTTTTACATATGTACTTACTTTGACATGTAGCACTGAGATATCCATTCACTCACCAACACACTCATGCACACATTCACCCGCCCATACAGCTGTTTCCACATGCAGTTTTGAACCCATACATCTAGTGAATCAACGGCCCACACCTCTATGCACAGAGTCATACACCTCCCAGCCACCCACACACATACTCAGTCTCCCATACAAATACTTGGGCAACCAATCAATAAACCCATATAGTTACTCATATAGCTACTGATTTAAACATGCAGCAGTTTACAGAACAACAGACATAAGTATGTCTGTTGTTGTGTAAGCTGCTGCATGGGTTGATCAGGGGATGACCATAGGGGATGCTTTGCACTAGTTATATATATATATTAACCCTGGGTGAAGCACTACGCTACGCTCGCGGAGTTTGCGAAGTTTGCGCAACTTCGCACTACGCGAGCTGCACGTAGCACAGTGGGAACACGCATAGTGCAGCGTAGCGTAGTGCAGCGGTCATTTTTTGCTTGTTCACAGTCCTCAACGTCATGTTCGTGACGCGAGCAAGCAAAATCACATCCCGGCGCGATTCTCAATGTGAGGAGGTCAGGTTTCTCATTGTGAGTGGTTGCGCATGCTCGCGACCGCTCTCAATGAGAAACTACCAGTTTGCGTTGAGAAAGCTGCCGCTCGAGTAATAATCTACTCGAGCAGCAGAAAACTACAGCTCGCACTGCGCAAGATGCTGTTTTCAATGATTGCACCGTGCCGGATGCTTGTCCGCACTGTGCAATCATTGAAAACGCATCTTGGACAGTGCGAACATGCTACTACGCAGCTCCCGTAGTGCTACGTGAAGTTAGCGTAGTGCGAAGTGCACTTCGCGTAACTTCGCAAACTACGCCCACCCCTATGTATATATATATATATATATATATATATATTTATATACATATATTACGGCATAAGCAGCATTAATGGCGCTGCCACCATTCTTGAAGCAAAACGCATAGGATAAGATAAAACACTACCATGCTGTCTAAAAAAAACAAGTTGTTGCATGTCATGCCATTTAAGAAAATAGTGCTCACAGACTGTAAAAAACATACCAAGTAACAACACATGTAAAAGGGCCAGTCCTCAATGCAGGCTACAAAAGTAGAAACGACGGTACTAAGGAGGAACTACTAAGCCTATTCATCAATCAAAAGCAACCATTTAGAAAGGACAGTAACAGTAGGCAAACAAAAAGATGGGTGGAAAATGGGTGGAGCTTCAAGTCCATACCTGAACACAGCATGTCTTGAAGAGGCAGCGCAAGTGCTGCCTAGGCGACACCTAAAAATATAAAGACCTGAGTTGCAAATAGTAGGAAAAATGATGAATATCAGCCCAAGGATAATAGCTTTGTTACCAGTATTTACTGTCCAGTTAGGAGCTAAAAATTGAGAGAAAAGGTGATCACCTCTTCCCATACCCTCATTAATACAGTTTCCAGACCTGGACCTTTGTACAATAGCCTAAAGCATTCTGGATGTTATGTTTCAATTAAATTTTACTAATTAAAGTCTTACACAAGTGATTTGTCCAGGACTGGCAACATTGTCCATAATGACCTGAAGTGATGGGTATTAAACCCATATTTGAGCCGGCGGTTTCCGGTGCTAAGCACCAACACTAAATTGTCAGCATCAGCATTTAAGGCAATCTGCAACGTGGGGGCACTGTTTGTCTAATTTAGAGAGGAGCACAACAATGGTTGTTTATTATTAAAAATGACTAAGGTCTTCTGCCAAAGACATACTTATGGGGCGGGAGGGCCTGGAAAGTCAGAGTTCTTACAGTGCACCAGCCCAGCCCACTGCACAGGCAGATCCGTTGTGTTGTGTTTACTCTTACCTTTTTTTGTCTGAACATGTACAGTCAATAAAATCATGGCTCTTGTATTCATGATAGATGCATAGCGCAGGGGGTTGCAAATTGCAATGTACCTGTCATGGGCCATGACCGATAGTAGGTAAAACTCTGTACTGATGAAGGAAATGCAAAAATAGAATTGAAGGATGCATGCAGAAAAATGTATGGATTTATCAGATATCTTGACTTTCAGACAGAATGCCAACAGTTTTGAGATGGTGACCGTTGTGAAACCAATATCTAAGTTCATGAAAAAATAATACATGGGATTTTGAAGATGTGCAACAATGCATATTAATATAATAATGACAAGGTTTCCCAGAAGAGTAAATAAATACATGAGTAAGAAGAGAATGAAAGTTGTAATTTGAAGTTGAGGATTTTGCGATAATCCCAGAATTGAAAATTCACTCAAGAGAGTCTGATTCGACTTTTCCATAATCACAGTGCATTGTGTTGTTTTTTCAACGAATAAACAAAGATCTGGGGAAAAAAAGGAAACAAGATTATGAAGAGCAAAAGATATTGTAGTTGAATAAAAAATCATACATCTGGAAACATTGTTGTCATCTGTTTGTAGTGTATTAAAAAAATAAAGATATGGGTTGCAATTAGTAGGTCAAATGATCAACATCAGCCCTAGTATAACAGCTGTATTACCACCAATCACTGTCCTGGTAGAAGCCACAAATTGACAGAGAGTGGGTGATCACCTCCTCCCAGACTGCAATAGACACCGTTCCCAGTCCTGGACATTTATATGATGGAGTAATGCACTGTGGATGCTTTTATTCTATTTGATTCTATTTTACTACTTTTACTACTTATCATCTTAAAGGAGTGATTTGTTGATTAAAAGTCCAGGACTCGCAACATTGTCCATAATGACCTGGAGTGAGGGAATCAAACCCATATAGGGACTGTGGAGAGGCTCATGGAGGGGGTGTGGGTCCAGTGCTTAATTTGAGCCAGCGGTTTCTGGTGCTAAGCACCAACACTTAATTGTCAGCATCAGCGTTTATGAAAATCTGCAAAGTGGGGGTGCTGTTTTTCTAATTTAGAGAGGGGGACAACACAGTTGTTTTTGATTTCAATATATATTAAAAAATGACTAATATCTTCTGCCAGAGCCAATCGTATGGGGCTGGGGGTCTGGAAAAGTCAGGGTGTCTCTCTTGTAGGATTGTGATGGTTTGCAGCTGTGTTGATACTGTAATTTGCAGCACTGACCACAGCAATGGGCGGTGCAAGCGGAAGTGACTGCCTGAGGAGGACCAGGATACTTATTTTGTTTTACAAATGCAGCATTGTGCATTCCTCATGGAAAGGATTGTCTTCAACTGTGAATCATGTTTATTGCTATTTTTACAATCTTGTTTACTTGAACGCCTTTTCAAGCAGAGTGTGTGTGTAGACTTGTAGAGTCACAGAAGGTGGGTCTGCTCTTATATTTTGTGTCTGAAAATGTTCACATCACAGTCAGCCTTATTTTGTTCTTACAGTTGCATTTCTAATATACTTTCTGGGGCAACTATGCACATGCTTGATTAATAGCAGTTTTGTTCTAAATATTGTATGTGATTGTTTTCATGCCTGCAGCCATTTCAGCCCATTAGCTGAGCTCAGACCTTCCAACTCACATGGTGTCTGTCTGTCACACGATATTCACTCTCTTCACACAGTCACCCAATGAAGGGCTGATATCATGGTGGATAATCACAGGTAGCTGGAAACTCCATCTAATTGTTTGGCAGCCAGTGTCCATTATGGCTGTGAACCCTCCTGAGGACATCAGTTGCAGCCTCAGAAGATTTATTTGGTGTTAAAAGGGGGAGGCAGTGAATTCAAGTTTATCAGGCTGTGCTAAGCTCTATGCCTCACCCCACCTCACAAAATGTTCACATGTTGGAAGGTCTGTAAGCTAATTAAAGGGATGGTTTTAGTGCTGGTGGTGCCCAGTGCGACTATCGTTTTTGACACGCCCCATTGACCCCTGGACTCTTCTCCATAGATTGCCTTACAACCACCCTTCAACATTTCTCCTTATCTCTCGATATCCACTCTCTCACATACATTTCATTTGTTTTATGGTGCTACTCATACCAGCGTAGGGTGTCAGAGCACTTTTACAAAACATACACATTATACAGAGTGTTGCAAAGCCTTCCTGTGCCCTGGGCTGCTGACTGGTACTGGTGGTACAGACACTAGGGTACGCTATGGGTTAGGGTACCCCTCTGATTGGCATGACCTACCCTATAAGTACCTAGTACATAACAGGGCAAGGGAATTAAAACTACCTTTAAGTCCCTAGATTATGATAGGGCTTTGAAGTTTAGAGGCCAGCAGCCCGTTCACACTGCTTAAAAGTAGTTTTGTGTTTCAGAACTGCTTTTAAATGTAACTTACGCCCAAACTCGACTTTGGTGTTAGGGGCACTTACAACTTTATAAACTACAATATTTGGGCATAATAGGTACCCCCGGAATCTCCCCAAGGTGTCCCAGGGGTGGGGGGGGGGGGTCAGGTACTTATAATTGGGATCCTTAAAAAAGTATTTTTATAGGCCCTGTGCTGGAGAAAGTGGACATTTCATTTTCTCAATTGTAGATCCCCAGCCACATAGGTTAACACTGCAATAGCTTATAAATCCATAACTACAGCAAGGGACAACCAAAAATATCATTCAATGACTTAGGACACTGGTATTGATGTATCGATCAATATACTGTTGTTAGACTTACGCTCACATTTACAGAAAAGAAGTTATAAGTATTTCTTGTCATAAGCCAAAATCCAGCCTTCCGGTGGTCTGCTGTGATTGGTCAGTGTTAAGTAGATTAGTCAGGCTGCTTTGAAGGAGAGATAAGCGACACCTGGGATGAGGAACCATCTAGGTGGATAGGGTTCTTCTACATAGGAATGCCAAAGCTAGGAAACCATGAGCTTCAAAGGAACGAGGGGGCAGACAGAAGAAGCGAGGCCTATCTTCAACCATCCCCTCTGAACCCAGCCAGATGGCAGGCTTAAGGAAGGAAGGTGCAGATGGCAGGAGGAGGGAGACCTTGGAGAAGAGCAATCCCGAAGGTTGGTTTGGCTAGCTCTTGCCTCTCTGTGGAGACTTTAGCCATATTGAATTTTGAAAGAACAGTGATTTCTGATAGACCATTGGGCCACACTCTGGAGGAAATGACCATTGAACAGTAGTGCCCTCCTGATTGTCCCCAGAGAACACAGAATAAATATCTGCAAGGGGCAGAGCCTCTCAGCTCTGCTGCTTGAAACTGAGAGTTGAAGAAGGATTGCCATGCTGGAAACTTGGTTTTTACCATCAGGCCCTGCATGCTAACTGACTGTGCCTGCTGCATTATCTGGAACTACAGCCCCATGGATATACTTTATTTCAAAAGGAATAAGTGTGCTCCCTGCAAGCTACAGGCTAATAGAGCTCTCCAGCATCAACTTCTCCAAGAGTTACCTGCCTAGAGTGCATCCAGCGGACCTTTAAGGGTTTTTGACAGGTGCATTGTGGGAAGTGTGGTTCCAAACTTTTCATGATCATCTTGGAGCTTCCAGATCTTGGATTGTTTTTTGAACCCTCAAGAAGAACTCTAGGAAGCATGGGAATACTTTTCTGAGACCTATTCAGAGCCCTGGACTGTGTTAGTGGCTTATTGCCAGTGGTAGATGCATATTTACCACTACTAATAGTCCATTTTTCAGCACAAAGACAAAACATTTAACCTGTGTAAATCAATCTATAAAAATTGGTACATAAGACATTGAGGATTATAAAGTGTAGAAATCACATGTCATCCACATTAGTAGGTAGTATATTTTCCAGCATTTGGTGTTCAATGGTGTGGATGAGGACTTGTGTTTCAAAAGTACACCTTTCAGTAAAATAAATTAAGATTTTTTAAATCCTCAAATTTGTCTTGGAACAAAACCTTTCAGTTTGATGTTTGTCATTTTGGACTAAACTGTTTTTAATCCATTGTTATTTTTCTAAAGTGGTTCGATTTCTGATTGATAGCCAAAACTAGGGAACCACAGAGCTGGACCTAGCTAAACGGACTAAACTCAGAGTGGCTGAGCTTAGGGTTTTGTCTAAGGCTAGGGGACTACCTTCTGCTCACAACATTATGAAGGCAGAGTTGGTTACGTCCCTGAAGTCCTGGGCTAGCCCATCTCCAGAGAATGAAGGCCGGGGGGAAGCTGACCCCTTAAAATGTCACCCCGGAGGAGGTTGAGGAGGATGCCTCCTCCGTTGTCTCCTGTGTAAGTTATGTAATTCCAGATGGTGGGAGGAGGGCAGGATGCCCTAATCAGGAAATCTGATGTCCCTTACAGTCAGCTTGCAGCCCAGTTAGCATTCATAGTGTTGGATTCAACAGAAATTGGAACTAGCTAACGAACAGTGGGAGGAGAAGAAGGTAAGAAGAAATGGTGGTAGTGATCATTAGAAAGAGATTGAGATGTCTAGGGTGAGATTGAATTGGTTGAGATATCCAGGGGTGTTGGGTTTGACCACAAGCTTCATAAAGGTATAGTACTGAGGTGCACAGAGGGAGATGACATTGACAAATTGTTGACTGCATTTGAGAGAGGGTTTGAGGGGTGGGGTGTCCACAGCAAGCATTGAGATTCTCTCTTGTAGAAACTGATTCCAGTAGCTTGCAAGATTAGGCTCTTGACCCTGAAGGGGGAAGAGGAAAATCCCTATTCTCACATGAGGCAATGCTTAGTCAAGAAGTTTGGTTTGACTCCAAAGCAGTATAGAGACACCCAGAAAGTGGGACATGGTCCTGGGTGGACTTTGTGGACATTTCAATGAAGGCACTAGAAGGATGAATTGTTGGTAACAATGTGAACACATATGAGGGATTGTATAGTTCATCTTTGAAAGAACACATTTTGACTCATTGTGTCGGGCCAGTGGCAAGGTAGGGGGAAAGGAAAAGGCTCCCCTGATACCACTGCAGTTTATTAGGGTTCCCTTTGAGAGGTTGGGAATGGACATTGTTGGTCTCCTGGACCCACCTACTACATCAGGGAAAAGGTGTATCTTGATGGTGGTGGACCATGCCAGTGGGTACTCTGAGGCAATACCTCTTAAACAATAGATGGTCCTGCAGTGGCGAGGGCACTGTTTGGTGTGTTCACCAGAGTGGGCTTTATGAAAGAGGCTGTGTCTGATAGTAGCACAAACTTTCTGTTCAGCAATCTGACAGCAATGTTGGATGAGTGTGGTCTCAACTATAAGTTTGCCCCCCCTTTTGCCCCCAGACTAATAGTCTGGTGAAGAGGTTCAACAAGACCCTGAAGGGCATGATCAATGGGTTGTCTGAGAAACTCAGGACGAGATGGGATGTTCTCCTCCCATGCCGACTGTGTGCATACAGGGAGTTTCCACAGAAAGGGGTTGGTTTCAGTCACTTTGAGTTGTTGTTTGACCACCCTGTGAGGTGGCCAGTGTGTCTGCTGAGAGAGACTTTGGAGAAGCCTCTCAAAGGAGCAAAGGACAATGTGTTGGACTATGTGCTAAGACTGAGATATAGAAAGGTAGAGTACATGTACAAGGCAATCAGAATACTGGAGGCTAATCAGGATCTCATAAAGTACTGGTATGACCAAAAGGTTACTATGCCTGAGTATACTCCAGGACAGTTGGTGTGGGTGCTGGAGCCTGAGGCTTCCAGGGCCCGCCATGACAGGTGGAATGGGCCCTATGAAAAGAAGGGTGAGGTTATCTTCCTGGTCGACCTTGCCAACCCCAGGAACCCTCATATTGTCCTGCATATGAATCAATTGATAAGCCACCATGACAGGGCAGATATGACCATGCTACTGGCCACTGATGTGGTCGTGAAGGAAGAGATTGAGCCAGTGCGTGAACTCCTCTTCAATAATGTGCAAGATGGGTCAGTTGAGGGGATTGAACTCTCCCAAATTGACAGACAAGCAGCAAAGAGACTGCAATCAGGTGCTTGAGGAGTTTGCTGGCCTGTTCTCTTTGACTCCAGGCATCACTGAGCAGTGTGTGTGCACCACATTGACACTTGTGACAGCCCACGTGTAAAACATTAACTGTACAGGTTGTCTGACCATTTCAGAGCCAGTGTTAAGGCTGAGGTAGTTAAGATGCTGGAGGTAGGAGTAATTGAACCATCTGACAGTCCATGGGCCAGCCAAGTGGTACTGGTGCCTAAACCTAATCTCCGGGGGGACCCAAGGAGTTACGGTTCTGTGTGGACTACAGAAGACTTAATGCAGTCACGAAGACTGATGCTCACCCTATACCTAGAGATTATGAGCTAATTGACATGTTAAGGTTTGCTAAGTACCTGAGTGCTTTCGATTTGACTTCAGGCTACTTGCAGATTGCCCTCACAGATGGAGCAAGAGAGAGGTCAGCATTCTCTGTCCCAGAGGGACATTATCAGTTCAAGATAATGCGCTTTGGATTAAAGAATGCGCCTGCCACCTTCCAAATGTTGGTTAACAGGATCCTGTCAGGGTTAGAGCAGTTCAGTGCAGCATATCTGGATTATATAGCTGTATACAGTTCTACCTGGGAAGATCACTTAATCCAACTGAGAAAAGTGCTTTAGGCAATGCAGCAGGAAGGTTAGACTATTAAGGCAAGTAATTGCCAAATAGGACAGTGGTCTATGGTGTACCTTGGTCACCTGGTAGGTGGAGGTCATGTACAGCCTCTCCAATCCAAAATTCAAACTATTTTGGATTGGATAGCTCCAGTTACCCAGACTCAGGGTGGGGCATTTCTTGAACTGACTGGGTACTATAGAAGATATGTTCAACATTATGGCCCCATTGTGGGGCCCCTAACAGAACTGACTTCTAAGAACAAGCCCAAGAATGTGGGTTGGACCTCAGAGTGCCAGATGTTTTTTGACACTCTTAAAGCTACTATGTGTTCAGCACCAGTGCTACTGGCCCCTGACTACAAAAGTAATTCAGGCAGATGCCAGTTGTAGATGCATATTTACCACTACTAATAGTCCATTTTCCAACACAAAGACAAAACATTTAACCTGCGTAAATCAATCTATAAAAATTGGTACATAAGACATTGAGGATTATGAAGTGTAGGAATGACATGTCATCCACATTAGTAGGTAGTATATTTTAAGAATGATTGGGCTGGAAAAGCACAGACTCGTGATTTAAAATGTACCACTGTGGTTGAGTGTGAGAACTTGAGTTGTTGGTTGAGGGGACTGAAAACCTACTCAAGCAACAGCCACAATTCTTGACACAGCGTACCAATCTGTGCATAACCCTCTGGTAGCATGCCAGAGAAGTAGTCAGGCTTAGCTTAGAGGCACTGTGTAAAGTATTTATACTGCATTTAAACAGAAATAAAGTGAAAGCACAACACAGGAATAATTTTCTTACCACCGAAATGACAAAAATCCAATCAGTAGAACCTGAGTAATATATTTTTAAAGTTTAAAGAGAAAAATCGAGCCAAAAAGAACAAAGCGCCAACTGCAGATATCCATGTGTGTGAAACAAGGGCAAACTCAAAAGTTAATGTCGACCATGAGACAGCGCATTTCAGACAAAGGGTGGATTGGGCCCAGTCTTGGCTTAGCCTTCGGCATTAGAAAATGTTTCAAGAAAACTGTCTGGGAAGGTCAGTCAGTCAGTCAAGACACTTTATTTGATTACTTAAAATCATAAAAGCATATACAAACAGTACATAATTCCAAATCCATCCAATCATGTTCTGTCTGGGAAGGTAAACCATCATTGTTGGATGAAGTCAAGGTTAAGATTCCTTTGTTTGGATTTAGGGCATATTTCCAAGGAAATGGTGGAGCGCAGGGCTGCAGCAAAATTTGCAGAGCATTGCTCAGCCATTTCCAGAAAGCAGCGATATGCCGTATTTACAAAGATATGGCACGCCCCTTTGTTTTTTCTAGTGCTGGTGCTAAAAATAATTCCTTGAACCATTTTTAGCGGCCTAGCACCAACAGAGACACCCTTGGGCTGTAGTGCAAGGTGCCTTTGGTGCATGGAATGATTGTTTTTCTGTAGGATGGTGTCCCTTCCTGTACACATACAATCATTAATGGCATTTTGCTCGTTCTATGTGTGCTGCAGAATGCAGCGCACAGAAAAGGCAGAAATATAGGTATATGTCCAGGTTGCACCATTCTATGAGCTTCTATTTCATGATGTTAGTTTTTGGCGCTGCCTCAAATGAGCACCTAGTAGTGTGGCTCACTGGTTAGAGGCGGCAGACCCGAGAGCAGAGGACGGCCCGGGACCAGGGTTCGATTCCCGGCGCGGCAGGTTTCTGGACCAGGGTCAGCGGACTCGATAATTCTCTCGCCTCGGTGCCCACTCTGATCAGCGATCACACTCGGCAACTCTGGGCATTAGCTTGCCTCATCTTCACTAATGGCCCCACCAGACCGCCGGGGATGCCTGGTCTCACCCTGGAGATACCCATTAAGGGACCATCTCTCAGGGAAGCCAGGAAGGGTTTCGCAGCGGTCGAAGCGCCTTGGGACCCTACGGGTAAGTAGTGCGCTATATAAATGCCTATACATTTACATTTACATACATTTACATTTACATTTACATAAATCCGGGACAGCATAAAAAAGCAATGGGTATTGCGGTGGAACACCCATTGCACGTCCCTCTCATGCAGATACCTGCTTGAAAGGGTATCATATTTACAAAGCGCAGTTAAGCCACGAAAAGTGGCTTGATGCCACTATGTAAATGGGCTGCAGGGCATTGTGTCATTGGAACATTAAGAAAAGGGATGTTCCAGTGGTGCAATCCTCTAGTAAATATGCCCCTTAGTCTCTTTTTTAAAAGTAAAAAATCCCCAGCGTGAAATGTACTTTACTCTAACATGAAGGATAATTTATTCAGTGTTTATCTTGCAGGAAACTGGTTTACAGGAAAGCCCACACAGTAATGGATATATCTGATATGACAAAAGAGCCTACCCTAACTTTCATTTTGAGGGGCCAGCTGGTTTTTGTGTCTGTCCTTTATAAGAAGGATGTAGTAATGGTTGAGACCACATGTGACACTTGTGAATTGGGTGTTAGCTTGTTGTATTGTGATTTATTGCATATATATGAGATCCCCACTCAGTCGACCAAGGTGGGTAAAATGACTAGTAAAGCACGGGAGATGGTGGTCTTGTTAGCCCAAAATACCCTGGGAATGTCTCTGTGAGAAATTGGGTTGTTGGTTGACTGAGGTGCTCTCCCTTGTCAACCAACAAACACAATCACTTGCAGGGGAACCACAAAAAGTCGCTAAATTAACCTATGCTTGATCGAAGCTTACCTTTGGATTTCGCAGAAATTCTAGTGCAATTGTTCTCAGAAGGTAAAGTTCAACAGGGCAAGGCTGCAGGTGGTGTCCAAGGGTGGATTGTAGTTGTCAGGGAGCTGCTGGACAAAGTTGCAGTGAAGGTTTCTATGTTCATACTTAATCACTTTTATGGAAGTCGAAAATCTCCAGTCATGCAAGGCAGGAGGCTGTAGTAAGTGAAAGTTCCAGGAGACGGAATTAACCTTTGCCTAATGACTTCTGAATAGGATTTGCTGCTGTGGAAAAGAACATAGCAGGAGTTATTGTGAAGTCAAACCAACCGGCAATGTACCTCGGCCGATCGACGAGCAGGTTGGTTTCAGTCTTCCCGTGGTTCTCCAAGCAGTTTTTAGCCAAAGATTTTCAAAGGCCCAAGTTTGGGATTTTGGCTATCTGGGTATCTTTATCCCCACCACGAAGGGTCCAGAATTGGAGGGCACCTCTTAGAGGATTAGGACTCACTCAGGCTGGGTCCTGGTGTGGGTCCAATATACTGGAAGGTTGTAATGTCCCTGTGGCTCTGAACAGGAGGCCAAAAAACGAGTACTTGAAGTCACACTGGTAGTCCTGGGTTCAGGTAGAGTAGCAGGGCTTAAGCAGCAGGGCAGGTCTCTGAGGGTTCAAGTCATTATCTAGGCAGCAAAGCAGTGTTTCCAGGTGCAGCAGAGTAGCATGTTGGAGTACCAAGCAGGCAAACAGCAGACAGAATCTGAAATCCCTTCCGCAGGTCCAGAAAGTGAACTGAAGAGTGCATTTGGGGGCCCTATGTATATACCTGGTTCCTTCTTTGATATGGTGGATGTTTCTACAGGTTTCTCTTGAAAGTTCTTGCAATTTCTTGACTCCACTCCCCTGGATCCAAGCTGGCTGCAAAGTCATGGCAGTGCTGACAGGCCCTTTGTGTGAAGGCAGAGCACAGCCTATTCAGTTGCAAGTGAGGCTGTGCCCAGCTTCACCCCCTGACCCTATCCAGCCAGCAGATGGCCCATTCAGGCACACTTAATACCTCTACTGTGTGACTGTCTGAGAGGAATCCACAAAGTCCTAACTGCCGCTCAATACCAAGCCATGCGAACCAGGGGAGGTTGCAGCCACCAAATTGCTAAGGGCAGTAAAATATCAGCTGTATAAAAATGCAATTTTCAAAATTGTGATTTAAAATCCGACTTTACAAATAAGGAATCATTTTTTATTGCAAATTCATAGATACTAAACATGAAGTGCTTTTTAGTCCCCAATCATACGTTAGCAGGTATTACATGTGATAAGGCAACCCAATGTTATTCTATGCAAAAGGTAGACCTCAAAATAGTGAAAAATTAATTTAGAAGTGCATGTCCAACCTATTAATTACAAAGCACCCTACCTTATAGACTGCCAAGGGCCTACATTAAGGGTGAGGTATATGCAATAAAAGTGGCATTTAAAGGTTTGGCAAGGGAATTATATTTCCAAGTTGATTTGGCAGTATAAAACTGTATTCAGGCTGCAATGGCCGAACAGGGACATGATCTAAGGGGCTACTTAAGTGGGTGGCACGATAAGTGCTGCAGACCCAGTAACAGCATTTAACTTGGATGCTCTGGTTATATGGTATATAACTCTACACGGGACTTATAAGTAAATTAAATATGTCAGTCAGGTGGAAACCACTTTTACCATGTTTGGGGGAGTAAGCACAATCACGTTAACACTGGTTAGCAGTTGTAAAGTGGACGGAGTCCTAGGACCAACAAAAACAAATTCTGCAAAAAAGTTTTGGAGTGACCCTGCAGAGAAGACCAGGCCCAAAAGTCTCCAAGAAATTAGACATTTGTACCATCTCTCATTTAACGTGGCCATCTCCTTTTCAGTGATCATCATGCAATGAAAATCTTTCTTAGAGGCCACTCACATTTTAAATTCTCAGGCAAGTTAACTTAAGTCTATCTTACAAGTTTCAACCATAAACTTAAGGTCACGGTTTCTGTGGAAAATGTGCAAGACTTGTATGTATTAAGGTTTGATAGTGCCCTCACAGTACCAGAAGCACCTATTATTTGGAATGGTATAACACTGTCATATAAAAAGTGTTGTTTATGTGGAAGGCACAATTTAAACACTGTACAAAGAAATGTCTGAACATAGTAAGGCACTCCCCAGGGGGGCGTGGCTTGAGCGCCGAGGGAGATGGCGGCGTGAGCCCGGAGCTCCGTGCCTCTTCCCCACGATACTCCTGAAAACGGGGCCGGAGAACCCGTGTGTGCCCTGGCGCCGATAGCGGACCTGATGGTGACTGGCTGGGCAAGGTCTGAGCTGCTGGCGGTACTGCAGCGCCGAGATCGGCCGCCGATCGCAGCGGCCACCGGAGCGAAGGGAGAGACGGCGGCGCGCAAGATGGCGGCCGTGACGGAGCCTTGATTGACCGAGGGCTGCACAGCGGTCCACACACCCGGAGCACACGGAAGGGGCGCGGCCGCCGTCTCGGACGTTTCCGACGGCGATACCCCCCACAGCGGGAGAAGCTCCTTGACCCTCGGCTGCGGTGCGCGGCGGCCGCGACCGCTAGAAGGAAGGGCCACCGGGTGCGCCACTACAGGCGGAGCTACCAGGCAGCCTCCATTGCCGGGAGAGCGGAGAGATGGACTGCGACCCAGCCCTGTGCACCGGACTTGACGGCGGGTGAGCGGGGGCAGCCCTGAGAGGTAGACCACGGGGGACGGGACCCAGTGCAACACATCCCGGGCCCCCCCCTCCTTTTTTTTTTTTCTCGCCCCCCGCCGCGAAGGCTTGAGTAGTGTATGGGGCCATAGCGGAGACGCCCGCAGGCCAGCGGAGGACCTCCGGCAGCGCCAAACTCCCGGTAGCGCGACAAACCTGAACCGCTAGCCCAGGAGAGGGAGGACAGTCTACCACAGTCCCCAGGAGGCGAGCTGCACGGCGGGCGCTGCTTCTGGAGTGCGGTAACTGCGCAGCGAGATCCCGTAGCGCACAGGAGCCGGCCACGTGGCTGAGGCCCGAGGGTCGCAAGCACTCGGAAAGGACGTGGGAGGCGAGGCCGGCTACAATGGGGAAGCCAAAAGCCAAGGCGGAGGAGGCGGCGACGTCTAATGTGGCGGAGGGGGGCCCCGCTGAGCAGACGGACCTGCAGCGATTGCAGGATCGGATTTTGGACGCCATAACGGCCACTCGAGAAGCGCTCCACAACGACATAGCGCAGGTGGCGTCGGGGCTGGGCTTGCTCCGGGCGGACCATGACAAACTAAAGGACAGGGTCACGGAGGCTGAAACGGCGATAAAAGACCTGGCGCCAGCTCACAAGGTGATGGAGGTCAAGCTGACGGAGGCCCTAGACTGCATACGCACCCTGGAAAGGCGAGCGGAGGACGCAGAAAACAGAAGCCGGCGCAGCAATGTGCGGGTCGTCGGCGTACCAGAGACGGAGGAGACGAGGGACATGGTGGCCTACATGGAGGAATGGCTAAAAACAGTGGTGGCGCCGGAGGGGCTTTCGCCATTCTTCACTCTAGAGCGCGCACATAGGGTCCCCTCAGGACCTCCTAAGCCCGGACTCCCGCCCAGGCCGATCATAGCCAAGGTGCTCCACCACAAGGACAGAGATCTGCTCCTACGGAAAGCTCGAGAGGATGACCCTTTCCAGATTGCGAATAGTAGGGTCACACTTTTCCCAGATTTCACCTTCGAAACGCAGAAGCAGCGAGCCTCCTTCCTTACAATCAAAAGGGAGATGCGGACTGAAGGAATTGCCTACTCCTTACTTTTCCCGGCCAGACTACGAGTGGTGGTTGACGACAGGGCGATCTTCTTTAACACATCAGCGGAAGCCTGGGACTGGTGGGAGACATACAAGGCTGGGACTGACGGCGCCAAAATACGAGAGGAGCGGGAGAAGGAGCGGGAGCGCTCGCCGGCGCGGCTGCGGAAATCGAAGAGGCTGTGGAAACGAGGACGGGGGAAGCTGGGACCGACGGCCTCCCAAACTGAGGCAGAGCGCCAGGCAGCGCTGTTGGAAGCGGGGAAGCTGGGACGAGCGGAGGCCCCTGGATCTAGGGGGGCCACGGACTCGGACACTCATGTCTCTGCCTCAGGCTCGGAGTCGGACCTCTCCGTGATTCATCGGACAGATGGGCCGCTGGTGACGCCGCAAACGTCGGATGAGATCCTGAATATTTGAACTGCTGGCGGAGGACAATGGGTAATGTTTGGATGGCTAGGAGGGGGACCCGTGCCTCAGCACGTAGTGGGGGTCGGGGCGCACCGGGGTGCTCAGTACAGGGAGACCATGGGTACTTGGGGAGGGAGCGAGGGGCTGGGCAGCGCAACCCCCCTCTGGCCGAGGCCACACTCCGTTGGCCCTTAAGGCACCCACAGCTACGGCTGTGTAGTAGAGACCTGGGTCAATCAGGTATGGGAGTTTGGATGGGGACTGATATCTCGATATTGGGGCCTGTTCTGGGGGAGGGGAGGGGCTCCACAGTTGGGGATTGTTTACTCTTTTTGAAGTTATTGACCCTGGGTTTACCATGGGTAGGACTGTTAAGTAGCTATGTTTTGTTCAGGGGGGGCACCACCACCGTCGAAGGGCAGGAACTGGAGGAAGTGTTTCGACCGGATCACTGGGACAATGGCTGATGTGAATAGACTGAACTGTATTACCTGGAATGTGCGGGGCCTACACTCTATGCAGCGCAGACATAAAGTCCATGCCTATTTAGTACGGAGGGGGGTACACATTGCAATGTTACAGGAGACGCATCTTACACGACAGGAGGGGGCCGCACTACAGAGGAGATGGCGGGGACAGGTTTTTCACACCAGCTACTCGGCCTATGCGAGGGGAGTACTCATATGGATTAGAGCAGGCACACCTTTCCAGCTTACGCGCCAATGGGTGGACCAGGAAGGGAGGTATGTGGTGGTAGAGGGGAAGCTAGAAGGTAAAGATGTTGTGTTAGCTAGTATATATGCCCCGAACACGGACCAGTTGGCTTTCCTCGCGACACTATCAGGGACGCTGGCTCACTCCCTGGCGGGCCCGGTCCTGCTGGGGGGCAACTTTAATTCCATTGCAGACCCCTCGTTGGATAGGTCCCACCCCCCCTTACAAGATTCCCCAGTACATAGGCTGTCTAGGGGCATGAGGGAATGGCAGGAGAGCTGGGAACTTACGGATGTATGGAGAGGACAACACCCGACAGACCAGGATTACTCGTTTTTCTCCGGACTGCATGACTTGCATGTCCGATTAGACGCGATACTCTGCTCCCGGGGGTGCTGCCGTACGTCACTGGATCGGAGTACCTGTCGAGAACGATCTCAGACCACAATCCACTCCTAATCCGGCTAGCGTGGGTAGCGGAAAAACCCAGGATCCCGATCTGGAAATTACGGCCTGAGACCTTAGAAGACCCCCTATTCGAGGCGGCCCTGGCGGAGGGGGTGGCCTTATACTTCGCGGAGAATGAAGGGACGGTGACCTCTAGGGCGACGGAATGGGACGCCTTTAAGGTAGTGGTGAGGGGTATCTGTATCAAGGAGTATGTAGGCGTAAGGAAGGTGTTGCTGGGCGATTTGGCTAAGGCGGATGCCACGCTGAGGGAAGCGGAGAGGGAGAGGCCCGGACACCCGGAACTCCAGGAGACATTAGGCTCGGCTAGGGAGGCGGTAGCCATTGAAGTAGAGAGGCTCCGAGCCTTTGACTACAAGCGATATGTGCTGCGTTCCCATGTGGACGGTGACAAGGCGGGCACCCTCCTGGCGTGGCTTTCGAACCCCACTAGACGGTGCGCTCCCATACTCCAACTGAGGGATGCATCGGGCGTGGTGCAACACACTCAGCTGGGCATAGTCGACGGCTTCCAGAAATACTACGAGGGTCTGTACAGGAGTACCCCGGGAGACCGGACGGGGCTGGCGGAACCCTTCTTGGCTGGTCTACCCCTCCAACGGCTGGAGGCAGAGCAGGTGAAGGACCTGGGATCGGACATTGACCTGAGGGAGATCAGGGCGGCAGTACGGCGCATGGCACGGAACAAATCGCCGGGAATAGACGGGCTCCCCATAGAGTTCTATGGTAAATATTTGGATGTTCCGGCGCCGCGACTCCTAACCGTTTACAAAGAGGCCAAGGCGGCGGGCCGACTACCGCAATCAATACGGGAGGCATTAGTGGTTCCGCTACTGAAGCCCGGTAGGGAGAGTAGTGATCCCGCGTCCTACCGACCACTCTCTATGCTCACCGCAGATTATAAGATCCTGAGCTCCATTCTAGCGGCGAGGCTCCTTCCTCACATGACGGGGCTTGTGCACGAAGACCAGAACGGTTTTATACCGACGCGCAACACCACAATGAACATCAGAAGGCTTGTCCGCCTCATGGACGGGCTGGACGGCGGGGCTGGGACAGGACTAGTCCTCTCGGTCGACATTGAAAAGGCTTTCGACAGTCTAGAGTGGGACTACCTCTATGCGGTAATGGAGCGGTTTGGGCTGGGTGCTGGCTATATTCATTGGACGAAGGTCCTCTATGCGGAGGCGATAGCAAGGGTGAGGGTGGGATCGACGGTGTCCCTCCGCTACCCGGTAGAACGAGGCACTCGACAGGGCTGCTCCCTATCGCCGCTTCTATTTGCATTGGCTATAGAACCACTGGCGGCTGAGGCCCGGACAGGGCGGCACTTCCATGGAGTGCGGGCCCGGGACGGGCAACATTTCATTTCGCTATATGCTGATGATTTACTGCTCTTCCACCACGATGGTGTTGAGGACTTGCAAGGAGCGGAAGCACTGCTAGAGAGCTTCGGAGAGATATCGGGCTTCAGGGTTAACTGGCCCAAGACGAGTTTGTTCCCACTCCTGGAGGGCGCCACCCAGCCACAACACCAGTCGGAAGCGACCTGGGAACCTACCTGTATTAAGTACCTGGGGGTCCATATCTACCATAAGATGGATGACTTGCTTGAGGGCAACCTGGGGCGATGTGTGCGAGGACTGAAGGGCTGCATGGCCTTCTGGGCCACGTTGCCGTTCTCGGTGGCAGGCCGGATCTCCCTGCTGAAGATGGTTGCCCTGCCGAGATTGCTGTATTACTTCCGGACGCTTCCAATCTGGCTGCTTGCCTCCCCCTTCAGGCTGCTTAAATCGCTGATTACGTCGTTCATATGGGGAGCGGGACGGTGCAGAGTGGCGCTGGCCACGCTTTCTCGCCCGAAAGATGAGGGGGGTCTGGCGGTGCCGGACTTTGAACTTTATTATCTAGCGGCCCAACTGCAGGTTTTCACGCAAGAGGTAGCGAGAGTATTTCGAGGCCCGGAGGACGACCGCTTGCGGGGGACGCCCAGACACGTCCTGGCGTATATTACCCTTCAACAGCGGCTGGACGGTCGGGATTTGTCGCTGGAACAACGCACGTACCGCCAATGCTGGAACCGGGCACAGAGGAGGGCGGGAATCCGGCGCCAGTATGCGCCAGAGATTTCCCTGGGCATGCTAACAGCCTTGCCCCATGGCGGCGACTGGTCGCATCTACAAGAATGGGAAGAAGCGGGAGTACAGGTAGTAGGGGACCTCTATGAAAATGGAGTGCTGCTCCCGTTCCAGGAGTTAATGGAGCGCTTCGATATCCCGAGAGGGGGATTTTTGCTTCATGCGGCAGTATCCAGAGCAGTGCAGGCCCACTGGGTTACGGGACTTGAGGAACCTGAGACGGCGGCGGCGTGCCAATACGCTATGATGGCGGCGGGCACGGTCAAGGCGGTAACGTGCCTTTACAACCGGATGATTAGAGAGAATATCCCTCCTCTTCTATCCCTGAAAGCCAAGTGGGAGGTGGACCTGGGAAGGATATACCTGACACAACGTGGGCACAGCTTATCCGTAGGGCTCGCAATAGCACGAGAAACGCTAGATTTCAACTAATCCACTATTATGTATTGCACAGGGCGTACATGACCCCAGGAAGGATCAGGCGGTATTTTGGCGAGGTAACAGCGACCTGTCCCCGGTGCCCGGAAGAGGGGGCCGAATTAGTGCACATGCTATGGGCGTGTCCGGCTTTACGGGGTTACTGGCAGGACATTGGGGAGGTTTTGAACGAGGTGACTGAAAGGACCTTAGAATACGGACCAGCGGAATGTCTCTTGCACTGGTTTCCCCACACCCCCAAAAACAAACTCACGAGCAAGTTTATTGACATGGGATTAGTGGTAGCAAAGAGGGAGATCACTAGGAACTGGAAGGCGAGGGTGGGACCAACTCCACGGAGGTGGCGGCAGGAATTTCTAAAATGGGCGACGGCAGACAGCACACACAGGTACCAGCTTGCGCGCAGGACCCCTAGCCAGACAGCGGCTGACACAGCGACCTCATGGGAAGTACTGGTACAGGCACTCAGGGACAGCGAGGCTGATGAGGAGGGGGAGGCCCCCGAGGCAGGTAGGGTGGAAGAAGCGAGCTGAGGCTCTAGGGCCAGCAGATATGCAGGGAGGCTGACACCAGATCACCAGGAATGACCGCTACAGGAGCCGTAGACGGGTGGTGGTGGGTGGGGTGGGACAAGGGGGGAGTTCTGGGTTTTGCGCAGGGGGTGGCAGTTGGGGCTAGCGCGTAGTTGGGTAGGACTGAAAAAGTAGTCATGCACGTAATCCGGACACTAACCACTCCTCGATATTGAACGTCAGGCATGGAAAAGCAGAGACATCATTGCCGCCCGACCCCCGGGTTGTGGGCATGACGGCTGTGTACTGGTCAACGAATCACACTGTAAACCTGCTCATTTTTCTGAAGCTGCTTATGTGCAAGAGCCTGTACAGGTATGACTACAATAAAAATTATTTAAAAAAAAAAAAAATAGTAAGGCACTCCCCAGGTTGGTTTGACTTTATTGCCACCTGATAAGGAAGGTCTTGAGCAGGTTATGCCTCCATTCAGCAAAATGTAGTACTGGTGAAATAAATCATGAATTAGAAATGCAGAAAAGGAAGCACCAAACCGTAACTATGTGAAAGAAGCGTTTATCAATGGGAGTTAATTAATGTAATGCAGGGCAACACTGAATCCTTCTGGCAATTGTCCAGCTCAGAAGCTGCTGTCCTCCCTTGTACTTTAGAGGCACCGAGTAGGGGATCAAGATCGGAGGGCCACATTTATGAATTATACAAATGCTCACTAGAGTCTGTAGACCTCATGTTAGGATCCAAATCAATAGCTCTATCCCTGTTAATAGTGACTCTAGAAACTGAGGTTGTGGCAGGCATAATAGATACAAGTATACACTATGGTGCAGGGAGCCCTGATAGCCTACCGGCCATAATGTTTAAGCTGAATCCTTTTTGGGCAAATGTACTTATCCTTAAACTAAGGTGTGGAAGGTCGAGGGACCTGGCCACAGGGAGGGTAGCACGTATTTTTATACAGCAAGAGATGGCAGGGATCCGTTCTCCCAGGATAATGTACGACAAACTAATGGCTATCCCTCTGTCTGATGAGGACAAATATGGCAATGTGTGTGCCACGATTAAACACCACTTCAGTCAGAAATTCTGGAAATGGAAAAATAATCATTTTTTGGCTGGGAAGTTTTTATTTAAGTGTGCCTCCCCCCCAATAGCTACTAGACAGAGTGAGGGTTGTATATAAAAAAGGATTATATTTCCTTTCCACCATTTCTCACCAAAGTGGTGTTCAGTAATAGCGCACACACATAACCATATTTTTCTTCATCAGAAAAATGCTACTCATTAGTTTGTCATTATAAAATTACTGATACCGTTTTTTTTGTAGACGTGTTTCTAACAGGCCATATTCCTGACTCTTGGAGTCGTTATTAAGCCATTTTTTAAGAAAGGGAAAAGAGCTGATCCTACAAACTATTGACTTATTTCCCTTTTAGATACCTTAAAAATGTATGCTAAAACCCTACTACTTCATCTTGAAATGTAGGTTTGTTAAGCATCTCTAGAGAGCGGGGAGGCTTTCGGGAAAACTACTTTAGGGTCAGCGAAGGGCAGATGATCTTTTCAGTCAGCAAACTATATTGTTGATTTGTCGACTTCCGAGCCGCCTTTGACCTGGTCGATCATGCAATATTGTGACAGCAATTACAAAACAATAATATCCTCACAGATCTTTTATCATCAATCCAAAGACTGCACTTACAATACTGGTCCAGGGAGGCTTAGACAGAAACTGCAACCTATCAGATTGAATCCCTGTCAAAAATGGTTTGCATCAGAAATGTATTCTCTCCCCCTTCCTTTAAAGTCTCTGGGGCAGATTTACAGGCCCCTTGTGCCCCTCTTACGCCACCGTTGTGTCACTTTAGTGACGCAGCGGCAGCGCCAAAGATTTGCCATGGTGTGGGATATTTACAATGTAACCCATCTGGGAGATGCGTCACGTTGTAAAGCCCTGCGCCAGAAGTAGGCGTTCCTGCACAGAGGGGGACGTTCCGGTGCAGGAACGCCTCCTCAAAGTGGCTGAGTGAAATCTACAAGATTTCATTCAGTCACTTTGGGGCCCATGCTGCGTCAAAACCCTGCACCTGCTTGAAGCAGGCATAAGGATTGACGCAGCATTCTAGGAATAGGGCACCCCAGAGCATTGCTGGAGCTGCGTCATGCTTGCGACACAACTCCAGCAATGCGCCGCCTTTACGGCACAGATGCGCCACCCATCTGTGCCATTTTTGCCCCATGGTGCGCCACATCCATGGTGGCAGGGGCATGGCGCACAATAACTGGCGCATCCCTGCTGATATGCAGGGATGCGGCAGTAATTGTAAATATGCCCTTCTGTTTCTCCGACCTTTCAAGCAAACACTCCCTATTGTATTCCATCTCCCCAAAAATTGGAGCTCAGCCATGCCTGATGTATGCCGATGACCTAGTCCTCATGAAGTATTCACCAATGGACTTGCAGCAAAACCTAACACTCTTTATGCATATTATGAAAGCAACATTAAATTAAATATATAAAACTAAGACTTCAGTGTTCTTAAAAAATACCTAGGAGGTTTGTTTGGCTTGTTAATATTGTTGGCTTTGAGCAAGACAAGGTTTATGCATATTTGGGCCTTCACTTTAATATAAAGGTGTGCGCCCCCCTGAAATCCCCCAGCCACTTGGCACCATAAGGGCTACAGGTGTCTGCCTTACATCCCTGTTTCAGATGATCAGTTCTCTGCACATGAAGCTAGCTGTCAATAAGGGCCCCCACCCACTCTCCAAAGTGGATCCTGCAGACTCTGCTTGAAAGAGACACTAACAAGTAATGTGGCTCCTCCACAGGTCTGTGTCAGGGCGGAGTCACTATCCTGCACACAGCAGCTGAGCCAGAAACATAAACACAGTACCAGCAGTCTGATATGGCGCCTGTCAGGTGTGGGAAACTGAGGGCACCCCTGTACAGTGTGGGCTGCGGGAGGGTGTGTTACATTGCTAATCAAAACATAACACAACAGCAGACACACAGTACAAACAAATTATAGCATTAACCCATGCACATACATAATTATTGACACTGTTGAAGATCAGAATAATAATAACAAAAATAACATCTGACATAAATATTTGTAAAACAATATTGTTTCTAAAAATATCTTTCCAGGATTTGTGGTTGCAGTTACAAATCACCACAGGAACAGTTACCTTAAAATATCAAATTGGGTGTTGGTTCCAGCTTGTATTTTATTAACATATTTTGATTTAAATTTGTCGCAAGGCTTGCTTCACTGTGTCCTACAAGAAAGGAATATGGCATATTGCATGGGTACCCATAGTTATATGGGCTATGTATCCCTCCATGTGAATGTATTTTGATTAGAGGGATGTGGGTCGACTCCCTTCCCTCCAAATATCTCTGCCACCACAACCCCGGGGAGCGGGCACTGCCTAAAGGTTTCTTAATGCAAGGCAATGGGGGGAATTGCAGAATACTAGATGCAGGGATCGACACTTGTAGGTGAAATGACATACAGAACAGGGACGTCTCCTAATGAATCAACAATGCAAGCAACTAGAAGTACTAAAAGCATGAAATGTTCTAACAAAATAGATAGGTCTTCTGATTTTTTCTAAAAGATTTTACAGTTTCCATTTGTCTCAGCTCAAAGGTAATCCTTTTCTTTAGACGTGGAGCTAGAAAAGGGAAAGGTCATCCTCACAGTCCTGATTTCTAAAAGTGAGGTGTTTTGAGAAGGTATTGTTTCTCAGATTTCAATGTTCTTTAAGTCTTCCATCTTTCAGAACCCAATGGCATCTAGGAATGTTCAATTAAAGACTATTGAACCGACCAATCAAACTCTTACCATTGGGCGATGTGGCTTCCCAGGGACGATAGGGGACCATCTCCTCATGCCTAACCTCTCCTACTCGTAGGGATATGAACATCAAGGAAGATTGATCAGGACTAGGATCTGGCTGGATGGTGCTATACGTGTGTTCCTCAATTGGCTGTCGAACATTGTAGAGAAATGATAAACAGTTAGAATCTTACTAACCCCTAAATACATAGACGCCTTTACTAATTGTATGTCCACCCTTCAATACCTGTGAATCAACATGCTTTTCTTGAGTAACTATGCACCAGTATTTGTATTTGTCGAAATCCTTTGGGATGCACTGATGAGTGGTAATTTGATCACTTCCCACTTCTATTTCCAAATTACCCGAGATTCAATGATCTGCAAAGTATTGTTGTGTGAATTCGGGCCACCTTATGCGTGTATGTTGTGTTAGCATGGCTTTTCTGAATTTAAACGCCATCTTTTTCCTTTGCCTGCTTTGGCGCACGACACTGCTGCAAGTTGTTTTTGCGAGTTCACTTTTTAGAAGGTTCTCACAATGGAAAGAGTTTGTTTTTCCCTTCCCTAGACATACATCGTACCCTCAGTCTGTACAGTGAGTGCTGAGCCGCCAGGGCCATCAGAACGCGTCAGCCTGTTTTTCTGCATGCCTGTGTAACACTTTGTAGACACAATATTTTGGCAGCTGCGAGCTGAGTGAGATTCTGCTGCGTTTATCATAGCACACTTGACATGATCTCATACACTTGGAAGAATCCAGAGATGCAGAGAGACCTATGCTGATCCTGATGTAATTTACATTTATTGAACGGAAAGGTAAATGTGGTTCCCCGATGCTCATGAGACCTTCTATATTTTATAATAATAATGATCCTACTTAGGGAGGGTGTATAACTAGGCACTATATTCTACCTGTTTGCACTACTGTTGTAATATAGTTCCTCCTTTTGTGTTTTATGGAATTGTAACCCTGCTAATCACATTATTATTATTAATATGTCTGCTTGTGTTCTCCAAGATACTGCGAATGTGGACACGACATTAAAATAAAGATCTTAACCTTACCGTGTCTCTTTAGTACTCCAGTTACGGAGTACTATGAGTATAACCAAAGAGTGTCCTCACTTCCCACTATTCCTGAGATAGTCCAAAGTCGCATGTTCTGGGTTGTCTAATCATCTGTTTCTTTGCTATAGGACGAAGTTCTAATGTGACACTGAATGCTAGCTGGTAAGGGTTTTGTTAGGCGTGGAGGTGAGTTTTTGGCGCACCATAATTCACAAATGTCCTAATGCTCTGTGCACAGTTCTGTATACGAGCAGAAAACCATGCAACATGGCGCCTACAACGAGTGTGGTCGTATTGTGAGACACTTGAGTAGCGCTTATATTAGTCTGTGACACCCTCACTATTGTTTCCGGACAACAATTGTGACGGATATAACCTACCTATATTTATATAGGTTTTTTCGAGCTCGATCCTTTCAAACGTTTTTTCAAATTAATGCCCAGTTGTGTGTTTAGATTGTATAGCGGTGGCTATTCCAGCACACAGTCGTATTGCTGTGCAGAATCATTTACAGGATTATCAGGTAGACCTGGCATGACAAACGGTGGTCTTTGTAGTTTCAGCTCAAGTGGCTTATCCGTTTGAGTTGCTCTACTCCTGGGTCACGTTCCCTGCAGTAGATGCGGTTTCATATACGTTTCATACGTACACTCCAGCTGCAGTGCCTGCGGTCAGGAACAGTCTGTTGTCCATTCCAGGGGCGACGTGTCCTGTTTTGGCTGCTCATACCCCGTATCCGAATGCGAATATACTGACGGCAGTACAGAAGACCCCTGTATGCTTTGGCGAATATGGTAATCAGGGGTCTGGTACACTACATTACCCGCAACCTCCCGGGCGGGGCCCCGGGTGGTGTGGCGCATCCAGCTGGCGGTGGTGGACTGAAACTCAGTCCTGTCACAGTTAATGCAGTTAGGGGCAAGCGACCCCAAGATAAGGATGAATTTCCTTTTTGGCTTGCAGAGAAATTCGACCAGCTGGAAGCAGTGTTTCCAAATACTAATGCTGTTGAGAAACACAGGATTTTTACATTTAATTTGCAGAAAGACTTAGTCCCGGACGTAACTGAATGTACAACTTGGGGGGTAGTCTTTGCCGCGGTCTAAACGCGGTGGTTCGACACTCCGTCTATGACTGTCATGCCTACTGTGATCAAACGTGTTCAGGACGAACACAGACCGGAGGCGGCTGTGGAATTAGGGATGCGTCTTTTAGGGGCGTTTGACATGGTTCGCGATCTCGTCCTTGCTAATGTTAAGGGAGATGCAGTGAGTTTCCAGGTCTCTAATGCCCTACGCAAGATGCCTGACCCGGATAAGCCCCGTCAGTTACCTAGAATTATTACGGATGCTTATAAGACCGTTGGCCGTAATAGTTTGGGGCTCAAGCTTTTCGCTAAAAAAGAAAAGCCTCAGCAAGCGTCATCTGAAAAAGATGACGCTCCTAAGGTTCAGAAACAAAATTGAAGTAAGAACAAGAAGCCAGGTAAACAGCAGCAGAGGCAAGGGTCCCGCGCTGCTTCACTTACAACTGCCCCTGCTGAGTGTACTTATGAGTTGCGTGACCGCGCAACTATTAAGTCACCTGATAGGTTTCAGGTCCCTGAACAAAGTTCTCCTCATTCTTTACAGGACACCAAGGTGGGCTCCAAAGGGGGAGGAGGCGGCGGCAGAGGTTGAGGTGGACAACAAAGCAGAGATCAGACTCGCAAGGCTGACGGACAAGGGAAGCAGGAAGACGTGCAATGTCCAAGACCCCAGTTCAAAAGAAAAAATTTGCTGCAGTAACTGCAAGATATGCCACGGATAGTGAGGACGCAACTGCGGAATCAGACTTGGGCGCTGAAGCTGCTGGACAGCGCGGCGGAGCTTACCATTGTGCGAGAAGCACTGCGTCCACTACTGAGGGTGACAGCGACTGAGACTTATGTAGTAGTCGAAACAGCTGACACTAGGGGAGCTCTGCCAGACCAGCTTCATAAAATTAAACTATTACTTGAAGGGGACATAGAACGTCAAATTAAGGGGGTGTTTTGGGAAAATCTTTCTGATACCTATGACATTCTATTGGCGGAGGCCCATTGGCCTCCTCCTTTTGTCTTAGCAGCTCCAAAAGGAGAGGAGGTAATCCTCCCTGCTTTCATGCACACAGTGCCGAAGGAGCAGGTCCTGCATTTGGCAAACGATTGGGCTAGCGCGTGAGCACCTGCATTGTATCGCACTCATTGTGGTTGGGATAAACTTTCTCCTCGACATGAGATACCGTTGCGGTCAATGCCACAACCACAACCCCAATACCACGTGCGTTGTGAGGTGAAATCCTCTGTCGCAGAAATCCTTGAACAATTGGGATATCAAGGTGTGATTGAATCATCTGTGTCTCCGATGAATAACCCACTTTTTACTGTGACCAAGCCAGAAGGTCGTACCGTATGGTTTTGGATTACCGCCATCTCAACTCTCATTGTCATACGTGTGCGGTGCAGAATACTCACAGTTCTGCCCTTGTGGACAGTCTGGTGCGTAAAAGTTTCAAAACCACGCCAGACATATCCAATAATTTTTTTGCCCACAACCTGTAGTAAATGGACAGCCTTTACAAGCGGTGGAAAGCAAAGACAATTCAAACGACTATGCATGGGCTATAAAAACAGGCCTGGTGTGTTTGCCGCTCGCATTATGTCTCTCCTGGAAAGAATCGACACAGATGCATGTTCGTATGTGGTTGACATATATCTCACAGACAAATTATGGCTGCATCTTTTCCGAGTAGACCGCATCATTTTGCTGATGTGGGATACAAATTCAATTTTGCTAAATCTCACATTGCGGAGTACACAGTGTTGTTCTTGGGCTATGAGCTCAATAATGAGGTTCGTGGTTTAGCGCCCCATTTCTTAGAGCAATGCGCACTGTTGCGGGCTCCCACAACACTGAAAAAGTTACAAGCATTGTTGGGATTTTTGAATTTCGAACGAACTTACACACCGGAATATGCTCAACGTATCAAGCCGCTTATGCCCTGATACAACCCGTTTTCACCAAGCGTATTGGCTCCCAGAACACACAGCCATTTTGCATTCATTGCAGGCTGACGTACTTGAATCTAAATTCTTGCTGACCCGTTATAACCACAGGAACTTGGCAATAAGAATCGTACCTGGTGCCGTGGGTTTCAAGTACCACACTTTTAATGAGGGTGACACAGTCCTACAGCTTACAAGTCACACTTGTACACTACGGCTGAGTTGTCCTTTTCCACTGTGGAAAGAGTTTTAACAGCAGTGCAGATGGCGATTCTGAAGGAACGAGCACTGTCAAAGGATAAGGGCATTTTGGTGGTGACACCATATCCTGCTTTGGAAACAGTGACGAGAGCTAGTGTACCTAATGCAAAAGCCTTGCACCCCAGGTGGATACAAGGGGCTACCTCCTTAACTTCTCCGGGTGTGACTTTCAATTTTGATCCCTCTTTGCAAAATCAGGAGTTCTTGCAGTATGAGTTTGTTCATCCTGCCCCCCTGACTAAGCGCCCACTTGAGGAATTCCGTTGTATCATATATACTGATGGGAGTGCGCAAGCTGCTACAGGGTCATTGCATGCGTCCTCTTCGGCCGGCGCGATTGTGGTTGGTGCTATGGAGAATGGAGAGTTCAAGTCCGATGTTGTGCAATCACAGACATTGGGGGACTGCACCGCCCAGTTGGCAGAGCTACGTGCCTTAATTCTAGCTTTGGAGTACGCTGACCCGAGTGTGCCTACTCTTATTGTAAGTGACTCATTCTAATGTGTTCAATCATACAATGACAATCTTCACTTTTGGACACAAAATGATTACCATGATTGCAAAGGTCGCAGAATAAAACATAAACTTATCTGGGTTCGAGTGGCTGAGCTTAAAGACAGGCTCCCTCTCATTTTTGTAATTAGTACTCTCAGTCACCAGCGTGTTGGAGTTCACTCTGTCGGCAACTGTCTTGCTGATGAAGCAGCTAAGACAGCAGTAGCAACACTTACAGTAGCAGCAGCTACACATTCCAAAACTAAGATTGATGATGACTTCATGGCAGCTACTGCTGCTACAGAGAAGGGAGATAAATGCCCGCAGGGTTTACCTTCCAAATACTCTTATCACTTAAGTCCTGATAAAATTGCTTTTGTAAAAATTGAAGGCTTTGGTGAAAGGTTAATGCCAAACATGGGCCGCAGACAGGGTTTTATCTCTGCAGCCCACGCAGATATGGCGTCGGCTCATGCTGGAGTATCGGCTACTGTTTCTCTATTACAGCAACGTTTCTGGTGGCGGAGCTTGTACAAACAAGCATGTGAATTTGTCACACATTGTGGTATATGTCAGTAAATTAAAGGTTCTGCGGCTGCACGCCCGCCCCAGACTCAGTTACACATCTCTAATAAACCTCTTGGGTGTGTCTATTTGGATCACTGCGGTCCTTTCTCGTCAGATACTACATATAAGTACATCTTAGTCGCAGTAGACTCATGCACGCGCTTTGTGTGTCAATGAGCTCAGAGGAGACTTGCGTATCTTTGTCGGAATTATTGATTGTGGTACCTTCCACTCGGATCAGGGTCCAGCGTTCGCCTCTAAGTTGTACTAGGAGGCCATGGTTTCATTGGGGGTCCAGGTCAAATTTTCGTCTCCCTACAGGGCTGAGAGTAATAGTGTAGTGGAGTGAATGAACCATGATTTAAAGCAGTGTTTGACAGCAAAGGTTATAGGTGCTGGGAGAGATTGGCTAACTCTTCTAAACAGTGTACTGCGTGCCTTAAATAATCTCCCTAGAAGGTCTCTGGGTGGACGGACCCCATACGAAGCGCTCTTTGGCATCAAGATGTTCGTTACGTACCTTGATGGTCTAGACTCGGTGGCGGCTGCTGCCTCTTTTGACGTAGATGAACATTGTGATGTTTTACAGAATCTACAAAAGGCCAGAGACAGTCTTGCAAAAGAACATTTGCCCTCCACCTCGGAACCTGCGTTGCAGATCCCAGTAGTTAGCTGCCTACCCAAGATCGGAGTTCTGGTGCGAGAGAAGATTGACAACAAGAAAGATTTTAGTCCTTCCTATCGAGCTCCAGTTGCCATGCTTGGTGTGCAGGGTACAAGAACAGTCATTTTACCTCCTCTTACTGGGCGAAAGGGGAACAGGTACATTTCAATTGACAATGTCAAACCACACAGGGTGGCCGATTCTATATAGTATGACACCTGCGGTTTCGTGTCCAGCAATGGTGCGGAGATCAGTTCTTATTCAAGAGCCAACGATACAACCTGATGTTGCAATTGAAATGAGCCCAATAGTGAATATTTTAACTGCTGTTGATCCATTAAATGACACTGAATATACGTATCCTACGGATCTATCTATACCTGATTTGGATACCCGTTTGGCTACACAATCCAGATTTTCCTTTGACTCTATTTCCAAGGCGTCCAAGACCCCTTCCAAGATCTCGATTTTTGTTGCCTGTTTGAAAAAAATGTTATTGATACCACCATGGACTTACATTTGCCTGGTGCTTTTTGCAATTTTTTTTTTCAGGTCTATAGTGGTATATTTTTTCAGAGTTATTGACAGACATTACGTGGAGGAAAGAGATTCTATTCCTGTGGTCTTCGCACATCGTGAAGAGGGACCAGACTTTTGTTAATATAACTGCTTGGCCCATTTTAGATGGGATTGTATGGAATCCTGTCAAGTTTCAGATTGATGGACCCACTGAAGTTTTTAATGTACCCAATGTACTACGTGTTTCTTTGGGTGATGTAGTTAAGCAAAATATTCGCTCTGATGATTGGGATGTTAAAGCTGGGGAAGCTTTATTTTCTGATTTAAAATACTATGCTGCCATTTGATGCTAAAGATTTATATTTAGAATCTGCGAATTATGGTGATTTGTACTGTTATCAGCATTATGGCAACCATTACCTACATAAAACGAGTTCATTTAGACATGCTGTAAATTATACACAGTGGGAACACTGCCCTGCTCCTAAACAAGGTATTTCGAAAACACTTTTGAACACATTTTTCTATTTTTCTGATTTTAACATTTCTAATACAGACGCATTTTATTTTAAATTGCCTGAACAATCCCTTTCGAAGGTTAGACTTACCCGCACAAAATATTGAACTCTAAGTCCTTTATCGACCTGTTGGCAGCTGGGGGCTATGAAGCGTGGAAAGACACAATTGATCTTAAATTTGTTTGGGGTACTAAACATTGGCAAGTACAAGCCACCGAGGCTTCGCACCGTGCATGTCTTATCCCGAGCCATACAACCTGCTTCGGATTGGCTAGTTCTAAAAAATTAAATGCTCCGTCTATACCTGATTTGGGTGAATTCCCAGGGTGGGATAAATACACCAGCACTTCCCTTAGCGAATTAAAGGCCCAAGTGCAAAATTCCTTGTTTAATATTTTGGCCATAGTTCCAAAGTCTGGTTACTGTGGCAGAAGGGTGCAGATCGATGCAAACACAGGATTCTGGGGTTGGTGCCCGACTGTACTGAAGTCAGATCTGATCCCCGGTTTTTGGCTCATCATTCAGCCACTATTTTTTCAGTGGGTAAACTGTGCCAATGTTGGCTCAGACATTCATCCTTAGCGGACGTCAAGTTACATTTACCCAACCTTAATGAAAATGTCGATCTGAATGACTTTGTGAAAGGACCTGCCAATAGCAGGGCGAAACGCATTGTGTATGCTGCTTATAATGAAATGTGGAAGCTATCGCAAATAGAAGCTGCTTCTAGGCTTAGAGACATTGATCAAGCCAATTTAGAGAAAGTAATTGCGGTTGTAGATAATAGCATTAGCACTCTTTCATCCCGCATTTACACTTTGGACAATATTGTATCATCTGTTGTAGATATTGTGCAAGAGGATGTTGCTGTACAGTATCACGGTCAAAATCAATTGCGATCAGCAATGCAGTTTGCATGGACATTACAAACTCTAAAGAGTGGTCGCGTACCTTGGGATTACATGAATACGACCTTGATGTTTATGCCTTTTAATTTGACTGGTAAAAAGTAATTCATGTCTATGAAGGATGCCACATTCTCTTTGCTGCATATTGAAAAGCTGGAACCGTTACCGTTTTCAGTAGCTGCAACAAATTCGGCGGTTTGGTTAATTCATGGGTTAATAACTACCCTTCTCACTTTCCAAATTTGAACACTGGATGAAACATTATGCCATCGGCGGTTTCGAGCCTATGGGTGGTGTGTTTCTCCATGAAGTTTGGAATCTCCCATTTACATATATTTGCTTAACAGATGGAAAGGAAGTTTATTTGAATGCCATAGACTGCACCACTAGCCCAGATCATTCATTAATATGTAGAAATCTGCAATTGCATGGCTCTTGCAATGTTTCAGCACTGAACCTGGCCTGTGCTTTAAAAGGTACTCCGGTCCCTGCAATTATCCCGACTTTTACTTTGCTTGCAAATGTAAGTTATTTGTTATTAAACTGTGAGGATTGTTGTGGGATGGTAGCTGGTATCCGTTACGTGGAAAGCGTATCTCAGCGTGTTGTGTGTTGTACAAATGTTTTGTTCCCGCCTGCGCATGGGAGGCTCGATGTTTCCATCTGGCCTTCTATTTCGGCCTTGAAAGCAGAGTTCAACAAGATGAGTAAAATAAAGGCTCTGTTGTCCCAGAAGGAGGTTTCTCTCACATCTGCGTGTGAAACATTAGTTCTTCACGTTGCTAATACTCGAACAGAGGTAACTACCTTATTAAATACGGACATGCCCTTGCATTTTGGAGCTTTGATTCACACGATCTTGAATGCCTCGTCTACTACAGGCCTGGCACATTTTTTCAAAAAAGTATGTTCTGGCCTTGTGACCTCCTTTCAGGCTATATTTGGTGTGATTCCTGCATTTTATTATTCGATTTTTTCAAGTATCTTTGGAGGTTTGACTCTACTCCTGGCTATAGGGACAGGCATATTGCTGTTATTCCGTCTGCTACAGAATGGATGCGCAGTTTGTGGCAGAGGAAGTCCTGCCCCGGCTGCTCCAGCTACGTGACCGGACGTTACAATTCTATGGTCCGCTGCCTCTGGCTACTTTGAGTGTGGCGTACAAATTGTCCTTCCGGTTTTCGTTCTTCACTTGCGTGCAGCCTGTTTTCCATTGCCTACGATGTGGATTTCAATGGGCCCTGGATTTGTGCCTCTGCAACACGGTGTCTCCTGACCTGGATTATAATCTACTAATGAGTCCCTTAGTTGCTCATGAAATGGATTGTTCCGGGGCCGGGTTTATGGCCTCCGCATGCGCACATGGGGTTCTAGGAAATTGGAATGTTTGGACTGCGGCCAATGACTTTCTGGCACGTAGCTACCTTGAATTTAGCCTAGGGTTGTCCTCTGAATGTGCTAGAGGCTCCGGTGATCAAAGAGCATGTGTGCTGAAACGTTCATGGATGAAAACAATTACTTCCTATTGGAGGCTGTTGCGACATATAGTGCATATACGCTGTTGGATTGACGTGTGGATTTTTTTCTCTGCCTCATAAACCTGTGCTACCAACATGGATCTTATTTTTACATTTTACGCACTTTGGCTTCCATCTTTTTGAGGTTCCTTTCGATGATTGATATTTGATATAGGCCCCTCATGCTTTGTTTCACCATCCGGATGGTTTTTGATAACGCATTATTTTTCTACTTATTCCTCGCTTACAAACATTTTGTAAGGTGTACAAAAGAAATCCTGAACTTGATTCAGTCTCAATCGAACTTGAACTCTGCGTTCTGGCCAGTTTGTTTGTGTACTGCGAGTTCCACGTCCAAGGGGGTTGTTGTGTGGATTCGAGCCACCTTATGCTTGTATGTTGTGTTAGCATGGCTTTTCTAAATTTAAACACCATCTTTTTCCTTTGCCTGCTTTTGTGCATGATACTACTGCTAGTTGTTTTTGCGAGTTAGCTTTTTAGAATGTTCTCACATAGGAAAGAGTTTGTTTTTCCCTTCCCTAGACATACATCGTACCCTCAGTCTGTACAGTGAGTGCTCAGCCGCCAAGGCCATCATAACGAATGAGCCTGTTTTTCTGCATGCCTCTATAACACTTTATAGACACAATATTTAGGCAGCTGCGATCTGAGTGAGATTCTGACGCGTTTATCATAGCATACTTGACATGATCTCATACACTTGGAAGAATCCAGAGATGCAGAGAGACATACACTGATCCTCATGTAATATGCATTTACTGAACGTAAAGGTAAATGGGGTCCCCCGATGCTCATGAGACCTTCTATATTTTATAATAATAATGATCCTATATACGGAGGGTGTATAACTGGGCACTTGGGGCCAGATGTAGGTAAATCGATTTTACCGATCTTAAAATACCGAATTTTACCGAATCGGTATTTTAAGATCGGAAACTGGGATGTAGGAAAAAAATCGGTAAAAAATACCGATTCGGTAAAGTTCGGCATATGACAATCGGAATCTACCAAATCGGTATTTACCGAATCGGTAAATACCGATTCGGTATCCCCCATTCATTCCTATGGGCCAAAAGGCCCATAGGAATGAATGAGGAATATCGAATCGGTATTTACCAAATCGGTAAATACAGAATTGGAAACCTAACCAAAGTGAAACTCAGGTAGGCAGCCAATCATGTGCCACCATCCTCCCCCTCCCTACCAGGAGGTGGCTACACAGGCAGCTGCAACTAATCAGAACCTTCTGGAAAGGCAGTTGGAGCAGAGCAGAGTGCAGGAGCAGCAGAAAGTGTTTGGAGCACTTTTAAAAGTGAAAAATGACAAGCAGCCAAGAGAAAGAGCAGCCTGAGAGGAGGAGGAAATTAAAATTCAGCAGTATGGAGCTGCAGGTCCTTGTGGAGGAGGTGGTCAGGGTGCACCACAAATTGTTTGGCAGGCAGTCCCTGACTGTGGCTGAATCAGCCTAAAGAAAAATCTGGCTGGACATCATGGAGAAAGTGAATGCTGTGGGGGTCACCAGCAGGGATACAGAGGACCTCAAAAAACGGGTTTATGACCTGAGGAGCCAAACAAAAAAAATGCCAGAACTACACAAGCAGGCAAATAAAACAGGCGGAGGCAAGAACCCAGCACCCTCCCTGACTTACCTGGAGGAGATGGTGGCCTCAACCCTTGAAACGGAGAGCGTCTGCGGACTGGGAGACGTAGACAGCTCGGCCAGAGCTGCAAGCCAAAAAGGTAAGAGAAATGCACAGCATTCCCCCCCCATACCATTCCCCTTACCTGTACCCTTAGTAGGCAGGTACACCCAATTCCAGTACTGCTAGCAATACACTGGGCCAATGCATGATGCGATTTGTAGACAGGAAATGTTAGGCCACTGCAACTTTCAAACGGGAATTGAAAAGCCATATGATGAGTAAATACCTTACATAGGGAAGCTGACGGAGCGCTGGTATGGACTCCTACCCCTGCTGAAGAGTGGTCCCTCTCCATGGAAACAAACATTGTCAAGAGACTAACTCCACTCACAAGCCTCGGCTGTACTCTGATCGATACCACAGTCTTGGATGAACCAACTGCTGTTTTCATAACCAAACTATATAACCTCTACCTCACCTTATCTAATGATATGGAACGTGTTATAAGCTAGGCCTTTCTCACCTTTTATTTACTAATTGCACATGGGTTTGGAATATACTTATTTATGCACCCCTTATAGCCACAGCTTCTTTAACCTTCTATTGCTGGTTTTGAAATGATATCTGACTGACAATGTGTAACCTACCATGATGTTATGTTATATAATGTGCTGAGATGGTTCAACTCGTTCCTAAGCAACAGAACGCAACGAGTCCTGGTTAATCAAGCAATCTCAATAGCTGTTCCCTTAGCCAAACTATATAACCTCTACCTCACCTTATCTACTGATGGATCGTGTTATAAGATAGGCCTTCTCACCTTTTATTACTATTTGCACATGCGTTTGGAACAGACTTATTTAGGCACCCTCATAGCCACAGCTTCGTTTACCTTATATATGTTGGTTGTTAGAACTGATATTTGACTGTCAACGTGTAACCTACTTCGAAGTATTGTGATGCAATGTGCTGAGATGGGAGATGGTTCAATCAGTTCCTGAGCAGCAGAACTTAACGAGTCCGGGTTAACGAAGCAATCTCAACACCTTGTCCTAATGCAATTGGGGTCTCGCAAGGCCCACCTTATCTACTGATAGGGACCGTGTTATAAACCAGGCTGTCTCACCTTTTATTACTAATTGCACATGTGTTTGGAATATATTTATTTAGGCACCTAGCCATAACGTCTTTTACCGTATATCTGTTTGTTTTGAGAATTGATATTTGAACGTCAATGTGTAACCTACCTCGATGTTAAGCGCTCTGATACCCACGGGTCTTGTTCGCGCTATACAAAACTTTATAATAAATAAATAAATAGGCCATGTCATAGAGCACACCAACCAACTAGTACATGTAATGACTGCATACAGAACATGGCCAAAGTAAAAATTATTTTATTGTAGTGACTGTGATACAGTAGCGCTTAGCTAATGTACGCTCATATGTCCACAGGTGAAGCATCTCGTAGGCGCTCGCAGGAGGCTGAAGGGACACCACCTAAGAGGGAGGAGAGTCAGGATGCAGGAGAAAGTACCCCCAACGTACCACAGGAGAAAGCTGGATCAAATAGCCATCCAACTGGCCAAGACACAGAAATGGCCCAAGAATTGCTGGCAACCCCTAGCAGATCTCAGTCCCCACTCCTGCTCTCATCACCAGAGATGTCTGCATCACAGCATGATGTGATACCCCCAACACAGCCAGGCAGGAGGCATGTCGTGGGTCCACTCCCCGATTTTGAGTCCATGGCAGCTGACATGGAGGGTGAGGGACAACAGAACTTGCCTGTACCAGCGAGCCCTGGCACAACACACTCCAGTGCAGGGATGGGCCATAGTAGAGGAAGACGCCGCAGAGTGCAGGAAAGGCCAGGAGATGCACCGGTTGAGGGTCGAAGTGTGTTCCTAGGTCTGGAGGGGAGCATGGTCCGGATACAGAGGATGCAGGGGAGAGCCATCCAGGCATGCCAACGACAGCTGAGGTCCCTGAATAGCAACATTGGGGAGATAGGAAAGGGCATCAGTGAGATGGTACAGGACAACAAGGAGATGGTGCAGGTCAACAAGGAGATGGTGCAGGTAAACAAGGAGATGGCTGCAGGGATGCGAGGAATAAACAACTCGGCGCAGCTACTATGCACAAAACTTGACAATGACTTTGCTGCAAGGGACAGGGATAGGCGTTGTGCTCATGTCCGTAGTACTGCCATCAACCGCCTGGCCACTGCCGCATCCCTGTTATGCAGGAGGAGCTCCAACATGCAGGAGGCCATGACGCAAAAGACTAATGAGGTCACTAGGGGCATGGGCAGGGTGACCAGTGCACTGGAGGCACTGGTGAATGCCCAAACTGCGCACACAGCTGCAATGGATGTGCCTATCAGTGAGGAGAGCACGAGCAGGAGCAGCATTGGAAGCTCCCCGGTAACAGAAACTAGGAGGAGCAGGCGCCATGCTGAGGCCGCAGGCCAACAAGACAGTGAGCAGGTTGAACAACCTCCTAGTGTTACTGGGAAGCGAGCTAGGAAATGACTTACACAGTTGAAGGTGTAATTCTACATTACTCAGAGCATTGCCGTTAAATGTTTTTTTGTTACACTTTTGTGATTTAATAACAAAAGTGATTTGATAATTAAACCAGTGTTGTAGCATACTATGCCTGTCTTTGTCACCTTACTTACTTAAAAATAGTTGCGTGTGACCTCTTCCCGTCTGTGTCTGCCATCAGTTGCTGTTGCTCCACCAGATGTGTGTGGTTCAGGTACGGCATACTCGTCGTCATGGTCCTCAAAATCTGAGAGTTCCACTGCTGTCCCCTTCTTGACCGCCAGGTTGTGCAGCATTGCACAGGCTGCAATCATTTTGAAGCAGGTGATTGGTGTGTACTGGCGGGCCCCTCCACTTTTATGGAGGCAGCGAAACCTGCTTTTCCACATGCCAAAGGTGCGCTCCACGATGTTTCTAGTTGTTTTGTGTGCCCGGATGTATCGCCTCTGACTTGGTGTTGTTGGTTTGAGGTAGGGTGTGAGGATGAAGGACCGGAGGGCATATGCACTGTCCCCTATTAGTAATGAGAAATTAACATTAATCACATGCTCACACACATCCACCTGTAATACGATTCAAGTGATTACCACACAGTGTCTCACCTAGCAAGTATCCTTCGCCAAACTCCCCCGCAGTCAGGTGTGCATAGATCCCACTGTTTTGGAATATGTAGGAGTCGTGGGTACTCCCTGGAAATTTGGCTACTATGTCAGTGATCACGTATTTTGCATCACAGATCACCTGAACGTTGATGGTGTATGTGGGCTTGCGGTTCAAATAGATGTACTCTGTGGCAGCTGGTGAGCATATTGGTACGTGGGTACCATCAATACAGCCTATGATGTGTGGAAAAAGCGCCACCTGGTAAAAGTCTGTCTTTGTCCTTAGCAGTTCTGCATGCGTTGCTGGAAAGCGGATGTATAAATGCATTCTCTGCAACATTGCATCAAGGAATTTTTTAAAGAAACGTGACAGACAGCTCTGGGACACCCCACCTACCGCAACAGCCACACTCTGGTAACTTGCAGATGCGAGCAGGTGTAGGCTGCACAGCACCTGGACATGGGGGGGGGTGGCATGGGCCCTTGTGGTTGGATGTTCCAATAGTGGGTGGAGGTCCCTGATTAGGTCCAGAATGGTTTGGGGATCCAGCCTGTACCTCGGCAGGATCTCTGGGTCAGTTAGCTGGAATAGCGTGATCCTCTGTCTGTACACCTGCTCCTCCCTCCTCCAGACCCTCTCACCTTCTGCCTGTAGGCTTAGCCGCCTCGCAATGACATAGAATGCCGCCATTGTTGAGAAAATGTTGCATTTTGGGCCTTTTTTATACCTTGCACCTGTTTACCACCGGATTTGAATCCATGGTAATTACAGACTCTTAAATACCGATTTTCAGTCAAAATCGGTATTTCAGAGGTTCCCTACATCTCAAATACTCATTTTTACCATTTGTTATTTGAAGATTCTGCAATTTTACCGATTCGGTAACTTTACCGAATTGGTAAAATTAACGATTCGGTATATTTTCCGAATCGGTAACTTTACAGAATCGGAAAATTTTCCGATTCGGTAAATTTAACGATTCAGTATATTTTCTGATTCGGTAACTTTACCGATTCGGTAACTTTACCGACTCGGTAAATTTACCGATTCGGATGTTTTTCTGTCCCCTACATCCCAAAAGGCCTGTACCAGTCGGTAACGACCGATATTCGGTAAAATCGGCCTTTACCGACCGGTATTGCCCTACCTACATCTGGCCCTATATTCTACCTGTTTTCACTACTATTGTAATATGGTTCCTCCTTTTGTGTTTTATGGAATTGTAACCTGGCTAATCACATTATTATTAATAATATGTCTGCTTGTGTTTCTAAGATATTACGAATGCGGGCATGACATTAAAATAAAGATTTTAACCTTACTGTGTCTCTTTATTACTCCAGTTATGGACTACTATGAGTATAACCATAGAGTGTCCTCACTTCCCACTATTCCTGAGATAGTCCTAAGTCGCATGTTCTGGGTTGTCTAATCATTGGTTTCTTTGCTATAGGACGAAGTTCTAATGTGACACTGATTGCTAGCTGGTAAGGGTTTTGTTAGGCACAGAGGTGAGTTTCTGGCGCACCATGATTCACTAATGTCCTAATGCTCTGTGCACAGTTCTGTATACGAGCAGAAATCCATGCAACAGTATGTACAACGAATATTCATACCCTTATTCACAACAACAAACAATATTGTGTTTCTTGGCTCTGGACTGCTAGTTACAATTGTTCTGAGTTTAAACTCTTTCATCCAGCCCCTTAGTAGTTCATTTTTAAGTCTTTCTTCACACTCGTAGAATTTGTAATGATGAGAAGCGTGATTGTTATTCAGTTTGGTATCTTTCCCTATTTCAACAGCATTTTACTGAAGTATTATCAAAATGAGGGCCTCATTTAGAACTTGGCAGACGGGTTATTCCATCATAGTGGTGAAAGACATCCAGTCCTCTGAAATATACATCCAATAGGAGATTGTCACCGTTGTGACGGAGTAACCCATTGTTGGAGAACAGGGCAGTATCTGTGAGGCCTGCATAAAAACCAAACACCCCATTGTAACACTTGACTCTCAGAGGGTAGCGTTGCAGAGCTGCCTAAGGCTTACTCAAGGGAGGTGGTCTGGGGTAGAAATCGCCATTTACAGATATGCATAAATAACACTCACTAATTTATTGTCCAGTCTGTAGTTTGCTTGATAAACAGAATAATATATTTATTACCCACTCACACTGCTCAATACTATGCATCAATTTACAAATATACATAAAGCGGGTGGAATTACTTTGTGACTTTGCATAACATTCCCACCCCTCCCACAGGGGGGGTGGGGACTAGTGCCACCACTCCCATGTATGTACTTCATCTTGCCCCCTAATGGAGTATGTTGACCATAATCTGGAGTGAGAGCCATGCACACTGTCACCATCCCAGTGGCGACCCACCCCATTACCTCAACAAGCATTTATAATGGGAACACCTGCCATAGTGACATATAACCCTGACTAGGCACCTCATACTGACCATACAGCCTACACCCCTAAATCACAGTGACTGACAGTCATGATTGTTCTTCACTTAATGCAGGAGCAAGAATACATGTTTAGGCATCACTTTCTACGACAGTACTTATCATATCTGGTGCATTTACAATGCCATACAATAAAGCCCCTAAAAGGTATCACAGTAATAATCACAGGATTAAGCATTTACCACCAGACACCCTAGCAGGAATGCCTAGTAACAGAACCCTTTTTCGCTTATGATTTCACAATCACATATGACTTCCAGTCCCCAAAAGGAACACCATTCGTAAATGCACCACCTGTGCAAATGCACCTTCCAAACTCTAGGGGATATCACCTCAATGACAATCCATGTTTGACCCTTCACACTTCAGCGCAACCCTAAACTTCAGCACCTGGCTGTAGAACAACGGTTGCAGCATGTGGTAGGTTTAAAAACACAGGTGAACATATGAAGGTTGTTTTGCTATTTGAGTCCCTGACTTCCGCCTTCTCTTCGGGGCCTGGAGTGGAGGTCCCAGGCCCCAGGGCATTCTTAACGGGGAGCGCATGCCACTCCAGTTCTTGTCTTCTCCTGCCAGGGGGAATGTGCCATGGCACGCCCCCTCCTCCTCACCACAGACACCGGGGCCCAGAGTTGTGGATCCCATGCCCCTGAGATTTCCCAGCTTCATCTTTGGTGGAGCCCGGAGTTGAGGGTCCCAGGCCCCAGAGATCTCTTCAGGGGGAGCACAACCATGCTCCCCTACCTCCAGTGTCATCGGGGGGCCAGGGTGTGCTCCTGGCACCCCCCCTTGGGTGCTATTTCATGATCTGACCAACCCCGGGGTACATCCAAGACCAGTGGTGAAGCCCCATGCACTTCGTCGTTAGTCAGTGGAGAGGTCAAAGGTTGTCTAACTTCTGGGAACATATCTCAACCCCCAGGGGACCAATTTCCACCATTTGGGCCTCATCTCATTCCTGGTGGCCAGGCATGTGCAACCTGTAAGAAATCTTTGAAATAAACCAAAGAAACTGAGTTTCAATAAAAGATCACCATAGTGTTAATACTGGTTGCCATCTCTTACCTGGAGAGATGCAAGGCCTTGCAGAGATGATAAGGAACCAATCCCACTTCCTGACCGTATCTATAAGTTTGGTTCAATTGCTCAAGCTAGTGATCTGATCATAAAAGGGGGAGGGCCAATGTGGATAGGTGCGTAGATCTCTAGACAAGTTGTCGACCTGCGTGAAACACAAGAAGGAATGCGTATCACTAATTGTGTTTCCTTCTAGTTTGGCCCTTAGATTATAGTGTCTTCTGCCCCCACCCTTTCCATAGTGAAGTGAACACACCTACCTGCGAGGAAACTGGCATATGTGTGCACTTGGGTGAGTTGTAGGATACTGGAAATGAATCAAATTGTTTGAATGTATTGGATTACTAGTATGAAAGGGTACATTCCTTTTACAGTCATGCGAGATAGAGTTCCATTCACCAACGACACTCAAGAGTGGAAGACAGAATCTAAACGAGTGCAATGGTCAACATAAGTGGTTATGGACATCATTAGGAAAGCACAAAGGAAATATAAAGTGTACGATGATGGTAGATTGGGATCTAAGGCAATGGAGAAACAAGCGGGGGGAAAGGTTCAACTTTAAAAACCTGGAAAAATAAGGAAAGGAGAGAGTATATTTACCAAGCCCATGAAAGTGCATGAAGTGCACGTGAACGCCGCCAAATTGAGTGATGGGTGTATGTTCCAGTGGTGGGGCTCTGGGGTACAACCTGGTGACCAGAATGGAAGGGTCCATAATAGTTCAGGTTGTATTATTAGAAGACCAACATATTTAAATGATTATGTAGACTAATTGAGTCTATTTATGGATAGACACTTACTTTGTAAGCTTTAAGTTTAAGCCAAGTGTATCTTTTTTGTAATTTATCTTAAACAGGGTCCTTAATGTATAGTCAGGTTTTTTTATTGTAAAGGAAGGGGATGTTGTATAGTGTTATTATATGGTTGTCTTTCCAGAATGTTGGGATTGTACATCGTACAAGTCTTTAGACACTGATTAATCAGCTATATTTAATTGATATTAGAACATTGGAATGTTGAGAGCTGAATTGAAAACAATGGAGTAGATCCTGGCTTATAGCGGCTGGTATAAGCCTGCCGCCCCAACATTCCAAAGCTTGTCTTTATGTTTCTCCCTTTTTAATTTAGAACATTCCACCCATAGTGAGTGAAATGTTCTAACAGCCCTATAGCCCAGCTGCTTCGGGCTATACCAGTTGTTAAAGGCCCGCACCCGGGTTCAGAAGCTATAAGGCTATAGTAGGCATTTTCCTCTCTCTGCATAATTTCAGTACCCTGTGCAAGCAGAGGACTTGCTATCCTTATACCTCCTGCATACACAACTAATGAGGAACTGTTAGTGCTCCCATAATGTTTTTTACCACTTTCTGTTTCTGTTTTTATTTGCTTGTGAACTCTCTCCTTCAAGTGGTGGTTGGCTCCAAAAAAGTTCGAATGTGACTGTAATTATTTGAATGGCTGGTTTGCTTTGTTAGGTCATTTTCTATTTTATAGTTTGTAAGATTACTTTTCAACTTTTGCAGATGGAATAAATGAAGAAGCGTTGGTGCAGCATCCGGCAAGGTGCACTTTTTTTAACCATTCACGTCAGATATTATTTTATCAGGCTGCAAGAGTAACAAGTTTAAACTTACCAGTAAATTCAGCTTCTGCGTGTAGAACCGCAGAACCCTCACCTCACAATATCCACAGAGAATGCCAAATCTACCAATGTGGAAACCAAAATCTTCCTGTGGCGGGTCAAACACAGAAGAGCTACCAATCAGAGTAAGGCAACTGAGATTGACACAAAAGCCATCCAATCATGATCAATGGATGACAGGTGAAGTATTACATTCAGTGATGTCTGTGAGAGAGCGCAATTTGAACGAAAAGTATATAGTAGCCATATTTAGATGTATATGTTATAAACGTAGGAATGAAACGCATATCGTAATGAAAAGTTGGCAACTATAGCATAAAGGCCAACGAATGTGATAACATGTTATAGGAAATGTAAATGTATTCACACGTTAAAATGCATTAAGTTTAGAAACCCCGTATACATGAAGGGCAATTGTATAGAAATGTGTATAAATGCTTATGAAATGTAGAGCGTGCACAGTAGAATTCGTGTACGTGTGTAACTTTAAATGTGTAACTTTACATTGAGAGAAGCGGCGAGGAAATAACGTGGAAAGACGTAAACGTGGATAAATGTATAAGAGAACTTATATAAAGATGTAACCAAGGAAAATGCATAAGTTATATTCTATGTAGTCGTATTCAATATATTTCATATATTTGATGTAGAATGTTTAAGTATAACTAGGGCTTTGCTAAAATACGAATATAAATGTATGCCAAAGGTTATGCTGTGTAAAGGGCCTTTTTGAGGAATACTGGGAGAGTTTAGGTCATTTGTGTATGTAACCTAAATGGTCAAGAGCTCGAAGGAGCATAGTCACATGAATGTAATTTAGTGGTCTTGTGAAGGTCGTAAATAGTTTGAGGTGAACGTGAGAGCCGAGAAGTCTAGCACTTGTTAGATTTAAGGTGACAATGCCGGACGGAACTTGTTGTTCGAACGTGAGGAGAGGTATACGTTGAAGTGGACTATGTTTTGACAAGACCATTCATATGATCTAGAAGGTTAAGAAGTGTACAGATAAGTTAAGGCCTTGTCCAAGTTCCTATGACACTTGAGCCGAGAGAGTCAATAAATGTCGACGATGAGATGATGAAGATGACATCCAAAGGAGAAGGGTCAACTTAACGGACGACGCGAAGAATGGACCAATGGAAGAAGCAAGAAGTTGACATCATCGGGGGAAGTCTGTGGTGGGCGTCAAGGGGCGTTCCACTCACACGGTGATTGTGTATTTTAGGGACAGCACCCCGGGGAGGAGAGAGCAATCAGAGCAGAGTCATCAGCAGAGCAATTGGGAGATTAAGAACAGCGAGACGAATTGCTCAGAGCAAGGGCGAGGGTAGATGCCTTGAGCAGATGCGCTGAGACATCATAGCGCAAGAGAGCAGTAGGCCGAGGACCCTTAAAGAGCAGATGGGTAGGCAGATAGGGTACTGCTTCTGAAACTTAAGATTTCCTTTAGAGGCTAAAGAGAGTTTGAACTTCTTAGGGAGTCAAACTGCTGACACCTTTTTAGGGAAGAAACTTGCGAAGTAGGGTTGTCACATAGCATAGAGTAGGGACAGATTAACTTGATGATTGTTTTTGTCTTACTGCAGATGACGCAGAAGAAACCACTTCACACCGAAGCTTAAACAGCTGATGATATAATCGATGTTATATTTTGTATACTTTGAGATTTTATCTTGAGTGGATTGTATCGCATTCAAATTAATCTTTATATAAACTCTTAAAACTTCATCAGTTGTAAGTGGTTCTTCAGAGTGGCGTCAGTTAATGGGGTTTGTCTAACCAATGCGGGGGTGGTCCTTTCCTCAATGACAGATAAGAGCGGTCCAAAACAGACGAATGGGATTCTTTATTAAATTTATCATACTCATAAATTGATATCAAAATCCCGTTCCCCGCAGTTGGTAGCAGAGTAATGATGGTTATCTTCTTGAGGAAGACGACCTAGGCCAGGTTAGCTTACCCCAAGGTCCCTAGTCATCGTCGACCAGAAGAAGAATCGCAGCCGAAGACGGTGCTGACGGTGCGTCGAGAGAAAAGCAGCAGAATCGGTCGAGAGTGAGTATAAGGGTCATGCGTTGTAAGATTGTGGTGTTTTATGTTGTTCCTGTGTTGTAATGTCAAGCGGAGTTGAATGCCTGTAGTGTGATTGAGGGAAGGTTGTGAGCGCGCGCAACTGGATGAAATCTTATGTCCAGAGGACTTAAGTGGTTCGGGTGTATCGAACACCTAGAGTAATTTGTCTACCATTGAAAGGGGGTCATGAGGTACCATTGATTTCCCGACAGACCGATGATAGGGGGAGCGTATGTGTGAGTGAATGAGTAGCGGACGCTGGTCGTACGTCTACTGTGCGTAAGTAACCTATCAGTTGAGGCAAGTGTCCGACCGTAAGAGGAAAGACGCTGTGCCAGTTGAGGTAGCAATTACAGTTAGACTGTGGCCGTACAGTCAGAGAAAAGTGATCGCTTGGACGGAAGTAGTCATTTTTCAATGTATGAATGAAAACGCATGCGAAATCGTGAGACGAGTTAAGAAACGAGGGAAGCTGCTGAAGAAGATACAAGTGACGTCAGCGTAGAACCGTGCTGGGATAGGCTGATTAGAAAGGGTCGCACAGGGACTGGTGGTTGCTATCAAGCAAAATGAAGTGTTTTAAGGGTTTAGGGAAAATCTTTAAAAAGAAAAGGAGAAACTTATATGCCGGAGAAGAAGCTCCACCAGAAGGCACACCAGCATATCATATGGCAGTAAATGTAGGCTTACATTCAATACTGTGGATTTCTGAGTGGCATAGGCTAACAGAAGGGCAAAAAGAATTGGCGTTTCCAAGATTCGGAACGTTTAAATTAGAAGTGTTGAACCAACTGAAGGCGACGATGCTTTCAATGAGACCTCTACCGAGGCCAACACAATTTGAAGCTCTTGGTGTGTGGTTTAGAACAGCACACGAAAGGGGCGTAAAGAGGCGACAAGAAAGAGTGAGAAGATCGGTAAAGGCAATGCAGGATGCTAAATGGGACGATGAAGCCAAGAAATGGAGGGTGCAAAAGATAGAAGCGGACAAATTGTTCACCATGATAGAGGCTACGGGAGAAAGAAAACCTCTAGAACAGGAAGATGAGGAAAGTGAGTCAGAGGAGGATCTACTAGACAGGTTGTTAACAGATAAACCACCTCCATATAGCGGTGAACTTGCGAGTCCCATATTACCGCAAGTAGACGGAACTAGGTGGGGAGAGTATAAGTCGATCCCGGTATCAGAGTGGGACGCTACTAAGACCGTAGAGATACCCCAAACTAGTCCGGAACAGAGAGTAGTGGGAAGACTTGTGGTCCAGAACGTGCCAGAGACGCAATGCGCTAGGTCATACCAGATGCCGGACGCTTTACAGGTTCCGGTCACCATAGGTCCTATTGTGTCAATCTATAACCCGGAAGGGGTCCAGCAGGATGAACAGGCACGGTGGGATAATGAAAGAGCAGAAGAGGACAATAGGAATGCCACAATGAATTCCCACAGGCAGATACGAGCACCAATAAGTCGGAGTACCCCATTTGATTCCGCAACGGGTCCCAGAGTAGAACAGCGAGGTCGAAGAGGGTCAATGGATTTGAGGGGTCCTAAACCGAAAACCCATAAGGAACTAAGGGAATACCTGAGAGAATGGGACGCTGCCGAAGAAGCTCGGAATAAAAGTTTAGAAACAGGATCCGAGTGGAGAGAGCAGGATAACAGGATTCTCTCTCATTGTGGAGCTGGCGAAAGCAGCGCCGAGTGGGAGGGAAGAAGCCAAGAGAGCAGAAGAGATACCTATCCTACTGAGAACAGCAATAGGCTAATGTGCGAAGACAGAAGTGCAGGGTGTGGCGAGGTGCCTCGTGTCACCTCTAGTGAAGGGGAACATAGGACACAGGAGTACCGGAATACCTTCAGGTGCACACACCATGCCCCAGGTGAGAATGAAAGACATTGGAGTCACGGAAATATGGAGAGTCGCGAAGCGTCTCGACATACATCCGGAGATAGTGGTCAGAGTCACGAAAACATAGGAAGTCGCGAAACGTCTCGCCATTCTTCCGGTGATCGCGAAAGAGGTCACGGGAACATGGAGGGCCGTGACGGACCCTATCGTTTATTAAGTGACACCAGACAACAAGCAAGTAATAATGGGTTAGAATCGAACGGTGGATCCTATCTCACATCTGGAGAAACCGAGCTTAGAAATCGGAATGTAGGGTTGGGGGACGGAGCGTTATTCCACCATACCCCACGTGGAGATGGAAAGGCTTGGGATCTCGAAGGGTGGGAACGAAGAGAAGGAAGCAGAGCTCCTCATAACTCACCTGTGCTCAGGCGTAGGGCGCATAGTGGAGGTGAGAGGGATATGAGGGAAGAACATAGAACTGAGATGCTGAAAGCTGAAATAAAAGCGAAACGGCTTGATGTGATGAGTTTGAAGGCAGATCTGGATGAATTGATTGATGGTACAGTGCAACTAGAGAGATTAAACTCATATACACCAGATGAGATACTGTTTCTATCCAAAGATATTACTCGAAGAGCGAGGTCAGTTCATGAGAACTTAGCTAATTTAGCAAACAGGTACATGGTAGACCTGTCACGAACTAAGGCTTTACAGAGTAACCACAGGCTAACTTGCACAGATCAGGATTTGGATGATCGCAGAACGATCGCGCTGAAAGTACACATAAGGGAATTGATCGTAAGTATCAGAATATGGAGAGATCTAGATAGATGGGAGGAAAGATGGTCCAGAAAGGGCTCCGTTAGACGGAGTGTACTTGAGGGTTCCCAGAACACAGATTTGATGCGAATGGAAGCCTTCCCTTTGCGAGAGGTCGCGAATGGAAGCTACGTCCATGTGCCCTGGACTAGGGGGGATTTGGCGGCATTCACCAATTCCTTCCCAAAGCTTAGAGATAATCCTGTCGAGTGGTATAAGCAGGTAGAAAGATTCGTGAAGATCTCAAAGGTACTGTGGGTCGATTTGAACACACTGTTCGACATCGTAGTACCCGGAGACTTATGGACAGCGTGCAAGCTTAGTGTTGACTGGCCCACTTGTGAGCCAACGAGAGAAGCCAGGACGAATGGTCCATCTCATAGAGTCATGGAAAAGTACGAGAGGGTAATAACGTGGCTAAAAGAGAAAGTGCCGGTACAAGACATAGACTGGGTAAAGATAGATCGGACTACCCAAGAGCCGAAAGAGACAGTGCATGAGTTTTACGAGAGGTTGCTGAAAGCATTCAAGCAATACAGCGGGTTAGATGTGATGGATCCCAAGGACATAGGACAGTTTGTTTCAAAGTTTGTCTTAGGATTAAGACCAGAAATATGCCTAATGATCCAACAGCATCTGATCTGTTGGCAGAACAAACCTTTAGACGAGATTCTGAGGTATGCAAGGTATTGTAGTGACGAGATAGACTCGAAGGCAAAGAAGCTTAAAGAAAAGCTAATGTTAGTGCAAATGCAAGCTGCTGGAAAGGATAAACAGCGACAGCAGGGAACAGGGACGCAGGCAAAGAAACAGGATAATCAGAGCAGAGACGAGGAAGGAAGACCGAGACCGAGAATGGATATCGAGACGCTGAAAAAGAAGACGAGATGCCATCAGTGTAACGAGGTGGGACACTGGCGACGCGAGTGTCCTTACAACGTTGAGACAGGGGAATTAGAGCAGGAGGAGGAAGAGGTTCAGAACAACGTGGTTAAGGGAGCCACAGTCCCGAAGGGCAAGTTTGTCAAAGGGGGGACTCAGACTCCTCGAGCCCCGTTTCCTCAACCACCTCGCATCACGAACGGAGGAAAAACCTACAGACAGATGCCATTGTTTGTAGGAGGAGAGGAATGTTACTACGTTGATCCTCTTACAGGGCAGCGGGCGAGTAGGGAAGAAGACTGTACTCTAGGAGCCGCCTTGGAAGTAGATCAGAGAGGACCATACGTAGAGGCGGAAATAGCAGGATGTCCTACAACCTTTTTGGTGGATACAGGGGCCACTCGATCTACGTTGAGATCTGCGGTAGTCCCGGGTCTGCCAATGTCAGGAGAAACGGTACAGGTGGTAGGAGTTGCGAACAAAAGGATGACAAATCCCTTGACCGAACCAGTGTCGGTGAGGATAGGGAATTACAGTGACGAACATCAGTTCGTGATCTGCGATTCTAGTCCTGTGTGCTTATTAGGGAGAGATTTGCTGTGCAAACTGAATTGCACGATACATTGCACACCAGAAGGAGTAGAAGTGCAGACCAATGATGAGGACGCTGATTTTAAAGTTGTAAACTCAAGGGAATGCGTGGAACTTTATCCCACCTTAACAGTGGAGGAGCTTCCACAGGACCTGAGGGAGAAAGTCTCAGCTGAGGTGTGGGATTTTACTGGGGAAGAAATAGGATTGATCAAAGGAGTAGAACCGGTAAAAATCTTGGTAAGACTCAATGCTGAGTATCCAAGAACACCACAATACAAGTTGACACCGGAGACGATCGCAGGAATAAAGCCCGTGATCGAATCCATGATTAAGCAGGGAATACTGAAGGAGATCGTGGGAAGTCCATGTAACTCCCCGATCATGGGTTTGCAGAAACCTAGTGGAAAATACAGAATAGTACAGGATCTTCGAAAGATTAATAACATTGTTGTCTCATGTTGTCCAGTGGTACCGAATCCATCAGTGATATTGTTTCAGATACCGTTCCAAGCTGAATGGTTCACAGTGATAGATTTGTGTCAGGCTTTCTTTTCGATACCGTTAGATGAAGAGAGCCAATATCTTTTCGCTTTCAAACTGGAAGATCGCGTTTTAACATGGTGTCGTATCCCTCAGGGGTATACAGAGAGCCCATCGATCTTTAACCAGTTATTGAAACGAAATCTTGAGAGTCTAGTGCTGCCCAAGAATTCAGTTCTGGTCCAGTACATAGACGACCTCCTTGTTGCGTCAGAAACTGAGGAAGCTTGCAGAGAAGACACCATCACCTTGTTAAATCACTTGGCTGAGAACGGACATAAGGTGTCTCCAAGTAAGTTGCAATATTGTAAGACTGAGGTGCAATACTTGGGCCACAGGATTGAGAAGGGAAAGCGGAAGGTGTCTCCAGACAGAATTGAGGCGATTATGAAAATGAACGCGCCTACAACACAAAGAGAAGTCAGGATGTTTTTAGGCATGGTTGGTTATTGTCGACAGTGGATAGCAAACTTTTCACTGAAGGCCAAACCTTTATTACAACTGACGCACAAAGGAGTAAGTGATCCGGTACCATGGGACAAAGATTGTTTGATGGCGTTTTTGCAGCTGAGGGAGGACTTATGTCGCGCCCCGGCTCTAGGAATGCCGGATTATAAGAAACCTTTTTTGCTTTACTGCTGCGAGAGAGAGGGATGCGCTTTAGCGGTATTAGCACAGGTCCATGGAGATGCGCGCAGGCCAGTGGCGTACTTTTCGGCTACATTAGATCCAGTAGCCGCAGCGTTGCCCGGATGTCTCAAATCCGTAGCTGCAACGGGTGTCAGCATTGAACGATCTGAAAGTGTAGTTATGGGTCATCAGTTAGAAGTGTATGTACCACATTCTGTAGAACTGTTAATGACCAGGACTAAGACTCAGCATCTGACGAATAGCAGGCTCACACGCTACGAGCAGGTCATATTGGCTGCCGAGAATGTGACCCTAAAGAGATGCTCTGTCTTGAATCCTGCAACCTTGATGCCACTTCCGAATGAGGTGGAAGATGAAAATTGTACAGAACATGACTGCCTCGATGTGACTGAACTATGTACCAAACCGAGACCTGATATCGTAGATGAGCCATTGACTGACCCAGACGAAATTTTCTTCGTTGATGGTTCATGCGTAAGAAACGATGTCGGTCAGCTGAGAGCAGCTTATGCAGTATGCACGATTACCAGAGTTATAGAAGCCGCTTGCCTGGAAGGAGTACACTCCGCACAGGTAGCTGAAATTGTGGCTTTGACTCGTGCTTGCTTAGCAGGCGAAAGACTTCGAGTCACTATATACACCGATAGTCAGTATGGATTTGGCGTAGTTCATGATTACGGGCAGTTGTGGTCTCAAAGAGGTTACATGACCTCCTCGGGTTCTCCGATTAGGAATGGAGAATTCGTGAAACTTCTGTTAGAGGCTTTGCAAAAACCAATGGCCATAGCTGTGGTCAAATGTGTAGCTCATACAAAGAATACGGATTTTGTATCATTAGGAAATAAATATGCCGATGAGGTAGCGCGTTACTGCGCAGAGCAGGGATATTCTCACACTGATGCAAAAGTGGGGGGAATCCAGGAAATGACTGAATTGACCATGTTATTGGATACTGTAGATACATGGGACGAATTGAGAGCAGTACAGGAAAATGCACTAGATGATGAGAAAAAGGGCTGGGAAACAGCTGGGTGCGAGAAAAGTGAAATGAATTTCTGGGTGTCTGCCGACGGAAGGGCAGTATTACCAAATGAACTCATTAGTCCGATGGCAAGAAAATTGCATGGATCAGCTCACATAGGAAGAGATGCTATGGTGAGAGTATTCAGGCAAACGTGGTTTAACCCTAAATTTAGAGTAGCGGCAGAAGCAGTGTGTCAGCGATGTACGATCTGTCAGCAACTAAATGTGGGTAAGAGAACACCAGTTACCTTGAGTCACATAGGAAGGTCTGGGGGGCCTTTCAATAGGATGCAGATTGACTTCATAGAAATGCCTCCATGCAACAGACTTAGATACGTGCTAGTGATTGTTTGCATATTTTCTAGATGGGTCGAGGCTTACCCTACACGTAGATGCGATACACTTACAGTAGCAAAGCTGTTACTTAGAGAGTTGATACCGAGGTTTGGGGTGCCATCCTCTTTGGAATCGGACAGAGGAACTCATTTCAATAGCGAAGTGGTAAAGATGCTGTGTTCAGCTTTAAACATCGATCAGAAGTTACACTGCAGCTATCGACCAGAAGCTTCAGGGATCGTAGAGCAAATTAACAGCACTATCAAGTCCAGACTGGCTAAAGTTTGTTCATCGACATCCCTGAGTTGGCCAGACGCACTTCCGGTAGTTCTCATGAGCATACGTAGCACACCTGATAGAAGAACAGGCCTCTCTCCACATGAAGTGCTAATGGGGAGAGCTATGAGATTGCCATCGATTCCGACTGCAGCGCTAGTGAACATCACAGACGATTTGATTTTGGACTACTGCAAGGGACTATCTGATGCCGTAAATTCTGTGTCCCTCCAGGTCCAGGCTGCAGAGGTTCCATCAATACAAGACTTGTGCCATGACCTGAGTCCAGGGGACTGGGTCCTGGTGAAGAAACACGTCAGGAAGAACTGCTTAGACGTGCGTTGGCGAGGACCGTTTCAAGTCATACTTGTAACGAATACCGCAGTGAAGTGTGGAGGGCTGCCAAACTGGATACATGCCTCACACACCCGAAGAGTGCCAACACCTCCAGAAGACACAGCTCCTCTCTCGGATGAGAATCCGGCGGGAAGCGGAGAAGCCATAGAGGGGGAAAGCCAAGCTGTGGAGGTGAGCGAAGAAACTGAAACTGTGTTGGAACAGGGCGACGAAGGTCGGGACACTAGCGAGACCGAAGTCGTCTCAGGAGAAGACAGTAACTGGGAGACCGAATCAGAAACTGAACAAGTTGAGAGTGACCAGGAGACGGGTCCTGTAACCAAGAGCGGAAAGAGGGAAAACAAAGAAGCTAGTTGGCCGGAGAGAAGGAAAAGGCCAACTTCGGAAAGGAAAAAGGAAAGAATTCTTGCCCCGATCGCTGAAGGATCGGATCAGGAAGAAGAAACGACAGATTCAGGAACTGAGAGTCCACGAAGATCAAGAAGGGTACGTGTGCCCTGCAGAAGGTACGCCACCCCAGAGTGGACTTATCTAGCAGATGTATTGGGGACAGAAATCTGGGAGAGTGAAGAGTGTGAAGGTAACCACTCTCGATCCAGTCGTGACAGTGGAGATATGGATGTTGGCGCCTGGGCTTGAGACTGAGGGGTTACTGACTTTCACACTTCCCCGACCCCCACGTTTGAGTAAAATTCAAGATTTGGTGTTAAAAAGACTACAATTTCCAACAGTTGGTCAGCAAATGACCGAAGAAGAAGAAAAAGTTATTCGTTTTGAACTGTTAATTATTGTTGTGAAAGCTGCAGGTCCGACAATAATTGTTGATGCATAAAAGACTTTTTGTACGTATGTTATAAAGAAGAAGATAACCTAGCGCCGAGTGGAAAGAAGAATAAAATTAGGGATTACATTTAGAGGACGGAGGAGGGCTAGGGTTGTCTGCTGCTAAGAAGAGAAAAGACACTGTGGTGAAAAAGATACCTGTTGATAACAAGCACTTTAAAGACTGTGAACGCAAACAAGTAACCAAAGACTGGAAAGAGAACTTTCGCTGGAGAACGAGGGACGCTGTTTTGATAACATGGAGAACGGCAACCTAAACAGAAAAGCTAGATGTATAGTAGGTACACTTATAGCAATAGTAATATTTCTCATAATCATAGTAGTAACGATATCTTACATGACAGGCCATGAAAACGATAAAAGAATAGCGAATGTAAAAATTGTAACGACTTTGAAACCTGCTCTTGTGGGAAAGAAGGAGGAGAGCAATGTTATACGTGAAAAGGCGTTACTTGCAGATGAAGCTCGTAGATTACACATAGACGAGTCACAGGGAAACTTTAGGTCAAATGCATATGCCAAGTTATTGTATGAATATATCGATGCCATGGAGGCCAAAGATTGCTACGTTTGTATGCAATTGCCGGCTTCTGTAGACGAAGGCATTAGGTATCACCATCTCCCATTGACTTATGGGATCACATGTAGTTTACTGCTTAGTATATTTTATGGTAGAGAAGGATTTGAGTACTACTTTTCGAATTATGATTCGGTACTGCCTGAAGTTCCGAATTATAAGCAAATGAATAAGTGGGACTATTACAAAAAGGAAGATAGACTGGCTAAATTCTTTCTTCCTTGGGATACGTTAGATACCTCATATGCACGTAGAAATAATCTGACTTGCAAAGTATCAGAAGTGGAGAAAAGGTTTATAGCACAAGTAGATGATCGATGCAGACGGCAGAAGATTCTAAAAATGTCAGGACAATGGAAAATAGACTGGACGGAAGAAGAGAAGGCACATAAAAAGAAAGGTAGTAATGGTCCAATCGCATTGGATAGAACGCAGAAAGGAAAGTTATGTTTAACTCGAAGCAAAACGTATTATGAGAGTGAATTTGTAGGTGAAGTTAGTTGTGAGCACTCTTTTAGGTTAGAGTACTACACAAAGGATTTTATGAAAGGGATGCAAGCTATTCCGAATGTATATTTTGTATGTGGGAGAAATGCCTATGTAAAACTTCCAGATAATTGGTATGGTTCGTGTTACTTGGCAATTGTCTTCCCCAAAATATATCATGCAAAGGATTTGGCGATAATAGAAGGAAAGGCTTCGAGGAGAACGAAAAGGGAAGTAGGAGATGTAGAAGTAGTAGGAGATGTATTTGGAGCGATGTTTCCATTGTTAGGTTTGATTCTTAACGATGTTAAGATTAGAAGGTTAGCGACAGTCGTGGATAGATTGTCTGCGAGTACTGCAAGATCTTTAATGTTAGTAGAAGGTGAAATGCAGTCAATTAGAGCAATGGTATTACAAAACAGACTTGCTTTAGATGTAATAATAGCAAAAGAAGGCGGAGTTTGTAAGGCTTTGAAAGTTCAGGAATGTTGTACTTATATTCCTGATAATTCAAAACCACTTGAGAAAGTCATACAGAACATTACACAGATTCATCAAGAAATTGAAGATTTATCAAAAATAAATGTTTGGGAAAAAGTAGGAAATGGAGTAGGCAAGGTTGGAAGTTGGTTTGCTAATATAGGCAAGGGTATAGTCTGGTACATTTTAAAGCCTGTATTAATAGTAGTAATTTGTATAATTATATTGTTAGGATTAGTAAAATTGTATAAATGGTATAGGTCGAACAAGTTACAAAGATCGATGAGAGACCAAGAAAAGAGACTAGCTGTTTTACAAGATCAGCAGTATAAAAGTCTGAGAACACTTGAATCGATGAAAAGACGAACTGATGTAACTAGTTCAGTATAAACTATGTATTCAAATTGCTTTTAGTGATGACTCCTAAAAGTCATCAAAGGGGGGAACTGAGAGAGCGCAATTTGAACGAAAAGTATATAGTAGCCATATTTAGATGTATATGTTATAAACGTAGGAATGAAACGCATATCGTAATGAAAAGTTGGCAACTATAGCATAAAGGCCAACGAATGTGATAACATGTTATAGGAAATGTAAATGTATTCACACGTTAAAATGCATTAAGTTTAGAAACCCCGTATACATGAAGGGCAATTGTATAGAAATGTGTATAAATGCTTATGAAATGTAGAGCGTGCACAGTAGAATTCGTGTACGTGTGTAACTTTAAATGTGTAACTTTACATTGAGAGAAGCGGCGAGGAAATAACGTGGAAAGACGTAAACGTGGATAAATGTATAAGAGAACTTATATAAAGATGTAACCAAGGAAAATGCATAAGTTATATTCTATGTAGTCGTATTCAATATATTTCATATATTTGATGTAGAATGTTTAAGTATAACTAGGGCTTTGCTAAAATACGAATATAAATGTATGCCAAAGGTTATGCTGTGTAAAGGGCCTTTTTAAGGAATACTGGGAGAGTTTAGGTCATTTGTGTATGTAACCTAAATGGTCAAGAGCTCGAAGGAGCATAGTCACATGAATGTAATTTAGTGGTCTTGTGAAGGTCGTAAATAGTTTGAGGTGAACGTGAGAGCCGAGAAGTCTAGCACTTGTTAGATTTAAGGTGACAATGCCGGACGGAACTTGTTGTTCGAACGTGAGGAGAGGTATACGTTGAAGTGGACTATGTTTTGACAAGACCATTCATATGATCTAGAAGGTTAAGAAGTGTACAGATAAGTTAAGGCCTTGTCCAAGTTCCTATGACACTTGAGCCGAGAGAGTCAATAAATGTCGACGATGAGATGATGAAGATGACATCCAAAGGAGAAGGGTCAACTTAACGGACGACGCGAAGAATGGACCAATGGAAGAAGCAAGAAGTTGACATCATCGGGGGAAGTCTGTGGTGGGCGTCAAGGGGCGTTCCACTCACACGGTGATTGTGTATTTTAGGGACAGCACCCCGGGGAGGAGAGAGCAATCAGAGCAGAGTCATCAGCAGAGCAATTGGGAGATTAAGAACAGCGAGACGAATTGCTCAGAGCAAGGGCGAGGGTAGATGCCTTGAGCAGATGCGCTGAGACATCATAGCGCAAGAGAGCAGTAGGCCGAGGACCCTTAAAGAGCAGATGGGTAGGCAGATAGGGTACTGCTTCTGAAACTTAAGATTTCCTTTAGAGGCTAAAGAGAGTTTGAACTTCTTAGGGAGTCAAACTGCTGACACCTTTTTAGGGAAGAAACTTGCGAAGTAGGGTTGTCACATAGCATAGAGTAGGGACAGATTAACTTGATGATTGTTTTTGTCTTACTGCAGATGACGCAGAAGAAACCACTTCACACCGAAGCTTAAACAGCTGATGATATAATCGATGTTATATTTTGTATACTTTGAGATTTTATCTTGAGTGGATTGTATCGCATTCAAATTAATCTTTATATAAACTCTTAAAACTTCATCAGTTGTAAGTGGTTCTTCAGAGTGGCGTCAGTTAATGGGGTTTGTCTAACCAATGCGGGGGTGGTCCTTTCCTCAATGACAGATAAGAGCGGTCCAAAACAGACGAATGGGATTCTTTATTAAATTTATCATACTCATAAATTGATATCAAAATCCCGTTCCCCGCATCTGCAACAGACAGCTGGAGCAATATGAAGATCAAAAGCCTCCGTAGTAAGTGCATCACATGTTTAAAAACGCCCTGCTTTTCTAATAAAAAAAAAAAGCAAAAACACTTGTAGAGGCATGGGCGTTAAAGACGCAATCCTATTTGCAGTCCCTTGATTTTTAAAAAGCAGTGTGTTCTGTATTCACTGGTTTGGTAATAATCACGTGACTAGAATATGCAGGTAACAAAGAAGCATGATGAGTGATATGCAGTGCAGAACATTTTAACAACTCTTTTTATATGTTCACAGTGAGGCAGCCCACCCCCATTGTTGGTGCATTGGATGACGAACTATGCAAGACCCTAAGCATGATGGAAGAAGACCAGCCCATGCCTGGCGCTGAGCATCACTGGGGGGCTTGTGGACAGTAGCATCACAGATGCTCTTGGCACAACTGGGGCATCACAACTCCAGGCTGATCTTGAAGTACCCCCGGCAAGATAGTAGGGTTTGGGGAATTGGGACTGATTGAAAATTACTTTGATAGAACCGTTAAAGTTATGTGCCGCAGCAGTTCAGAAGACAGCTTACATCAGGTGGGCAACTAGAGCCAAATATTCGGTAGGGAGGGGGGGCTGGAAAAGATATTTTTTTTGGGGGGGGGGTTAATTCTTCCAGCCATAGGCAGAGTGGCTCTAAGAAGGGGTGAAAACAGAACAAAAGTCTCATTAACAAGTAAATGGTCTTTTAAAGACCTGTGAAGTACTCGGTGCGGCTGCAATAGGATGGTCCCCAGCCCAAGAAGCTGTCTCAGCTCACTTGGGTTATGGCACCACCTATTTTTTCTTCATGCTGGCAGTAAAATCTAGCAGTGAATGCTGCGTATTTATGCAACGCGGAATGATTTCGTGAATTTCAAGTAACAAGTGTAACATAAAATTCACAAAAGCATACAAATGATGCCAGCCACTGAGAATCCAAGGCAATGGCAAGACATAACAAGGAACAAAGGTTCATAGTGGACTCAGTTTGTAGGTAATTGCAGTACACATGTAATTCACCTGCAGTCAGTTTATTGTATCCCATGATTGCATTCTCGTATATCTTTGTTATCTGCTTTAGAAGTCCATAATGATATTGTGGTTATTCCAGTGACTTCTACTATTTGTTCCTTGGGCTCAAATCCCTGCTGTCCTGATAATGACCTTTTAACCAACAATAAACATGAAACACTGTTGACACCCAAACAGGCAGATCTTGGGGCCATCCTAGCTTCACAGCAGGGCCTCTTCATTCCTGTTTGTCCCATCCTAACAAATTGAGCGTCCAATCAGCTGCTTTAACTGTACATGCACTGCCTGTCACTTCCTCTCGTCTGTACCATGTGATCACCTCTTTGAGCACAAACATTATGACTTGAGTTGCAATTACCAAATGAAGGAATTAAACTACACACATTGTCTTCTATGTTTTTCTGTAAGTACAGTGGCTGCATATATTTATATTAGTTGGCGTTTTACTGTTTTATTATTAGTTAGCCAGGTAGTTATTAACCCTTGCGTGCTCGTGACGGCTCCATGCCCCCATGAGTCACGGTAGCCTGTGCGGGCAAATTAATGAGCGGGCAGAGTCATGATGGCACCACGCGTCATGAGCACACACCGCCCGTGACTCATGACGGCGTGGTGCGGTCATGAACACCGAAGCGCCGCGCCCAACCACTAGACCGCCCGCGCCGTGGAATACGCGCCGCAGCGAAGGGGTTAATACCTTACCAAATAAGAAATATATCCTATCACTTACAAAGCTGATGCAGTGTCTGCCCAAAACAGCCTGATTGACATCCGTTCGGCGCTGACCACGGTTGCAAAGGGATACAATTCTGTGTTGTAAAATGCATTTTTATGAATGAAAACAATATCCTTGTTACATGACCGGAATGAGAACAAAACTGAAAACTATAGCATATTTGATATAGGATGTATTCAAGAAAATGTTGTGCACAATCCCAGATACATCTTTACCCATCATCTAACTTCTGACTAAAACCTGGGGGCAGATTTACAACTTTTGGCGCATCTCTGCAAATCAGCAGGGATGCGCCAGAACAGATGTGTCATGTGAATGAAATGAATGAATGAAAATTGCACTTGTATAGCGCTATCTACCCGGAGGCCTCATAGCGCTTATGACTGAAAGCTTACTTAGCGCGGGCTCGGGCAGATCAGCAGAATTTAGCATACAAGTGGGTTTTCAGGGCTTTCCTGAAGGAAAGATGATTAGTGGTTCCTCGCAGGGGTAAAGGAAGGGTGTTCCAAATCTTAGCCGCAGTGTGTGAAAAAGAGCGGCCTCCCCAACGGGCTTTCCTGATTCTGATCGAGGTAGCCAGTTGGAGGGTACCGGATCGGAGGGCGCGGGACGGGGCATAGGGAGTGACAAGGGCTGTAAGATTGCAGGGCCCAGGCGATAGAAGGCTTTGTGTAGAATACACATGGCCTTGAATTGTACTCTAGCTGCTATGGGGATCCTGTGAAGCTCCCTTAGGGCATTCCTTGCTGACTGCCAGCGAGGAAGATTGTAGAGTAGACGGGCCGCGCTGTTTTGGGTGACTTGGAGCTTCTGCGTGACAAAGGATGGGGCTCCCATATAGAGAGCGTTCCCGTAGTCCAGGCGAGATAGTATAAGGGCCTTGACCAGGATCCTCCTTGCCTGAAATGGAAGCAGAGGGAGCACCTTCCGCAGCATCCTCATCAATCCAAAACAGGTAGCTGCGGTTTTTGTGGCTTGGGCCGAGAAGTTCAAGGCTGTATCAAACCAGATCCCCAAGCTTTTTATTTGGGGCTTGGGGACAGGGGGCGGGCCCAGACATGGTGGCCAGATGGATGCAAAGACAGAGGGAGAAGGATTACCCAATAAAATGACATCTGTCTTCTCCCCGTTAAGTTTTAAACAGCAAGATTGCATCCATCTGGCAACAGCCTCCAGACAGGGGCCTAAGGTGTTGGACGATCCCTCCGAGTGGTCTAAAGAGACCACCAGTTGGGTATCGTCTGCGTAGGTGACAATACGCACACCTAAGGGATGGACTATCCTGTCTAGGGGTTCCATGTAGGTGTTAAACAGGGTGGGGCTCAGGGAGGAGCCCTGAGGAACCCCACACCTGAGTGGATGTTTAGGTGACACCACCTCACCCTCAAAGATCTGGAAGAAGCGGTCAGCCAGGAAGGATGTCAGCCATTCCAGGGCCGCGCCCGACACGCCCATGTCCGCCAGTCGTTGTAATAGCGTGACATGGTTTACCGTGTCGAACGTGGCGCTGAGGTCTAATAAGATGATGGCGACTTTTCCCCCCCGGTCTAACACTGCTCTTGCCTCCTCTGTTACCGTTAGGAGGGGTTTTCGGTCCCATGTAAAGGGCGAAACCCTGTCTGAGAGGCACGCAGAAGGCTATTTGATTCCAAATAGTTCATCAAGATGTTATTTACGTGCCTCTCCAGCAGTTTGCTTAGCCAGGGGAGCAGGGAGACAGGACGGTAATTCGCCAAGTTGGACTGGTCAAGATTGGGCTTCTTCAACAAGGCCCTCACCATCGCACATTTCCATGACGGAGGTACGGCTTTAGAGGAGATGGAAGTGTTGAGCACGTCCAATATGACCGGGCGGATCACGTCCATAGCCTTGCTAAGGGTCTGAGGGGGTGCTGGGTCATTGGGGGAGCCAGAGGTAGTTTTGGAAATAAGTCTGTCTAGGACCGGAATATCCAAGAGTGGGATTGTGTCAAGCCTACAGGGGACAGAGGCCTCAGAGGCTGTGGAGACAAGGGGTTCCGGATCGTTATTGACATTCCCAAAAGAGGAGTATATAGTCTGGATTTTTCCAGAAAAGAAAGCAGCCAAATCATTGCAGCGGTTTTGGGCACCATCCGCAGAGGGGCATTCTACAGGGGGGGGAGATGATTGATTTGACAATTTTAAAAATTTCCCTTGGGGCATTGGCGGTCTGTGTTAATTTTGCTACTGTAAAAAGAAGCTTGTGCCGCCTTTAACTCCTGTTTATAGAGCCTAATGGCCGCTCTATATTCATCCTTCCTAAGTTTGGATTAGTCCTGTCTCCAGGCTCTTTCGTATTTACAACAGGCTAATTTCATGGTCTTGAGAGTGGGAGTGAACCATGGGGCCGCTTTAGGTCTTTTCGTGGGGTTACTAGCCTGTACAGGGAGTACCCTGTCAAGTGTGGAGGTGATCCAATCATCAAAGTTGTTGGCTGCTGTGTTGGCATTCAGTGACTTCCTAGGTTTATCTCTAACCAGGGCAGCTTCCCAATCCGGGAGGGGGAGAGAGGACCATTTCCTACCTCGATGTTTAACGAGGCCGTGGGTGAGGGGAGGGGGATTTGTGCGCCAGGTAAAAGGAATCAAAAAGTGATCCTTCCAAGGTAATGGAATAGGGGGCTCAACTATGAGAACATCAATATTGCTATAAATATGGTCAAGCAAGTGGCCTCTGTTGTGGGTTACATGGAACCCCTTTTGATGTAAATCCAGCGCTTGAAGGTTGGTACAAAGAGTATTGGCTGCCACCGATGCCTCGCATTTACAATGAGGCGCACCATGGTGCAAGGAGGGGCAGATGCGTGACGCATCTTGTGGCAAACAGGCGGCGCATTGCTGGAGTCATGTCGCAAGCGCAATGCCACTCCTGCAATGCACAGGGGTCGCCCATACTTAACGTGGTGCGTCACTCCTTACACCTGCTTCAAGCAGGTGTAAGGAGTGACGCAGGTCTTTACAACGTGATGCATCTGCCTAGATGAGTCACATTGTAAATAAGTCGCAACGTGGCGCACGGTTTACGCCGCTGCTGCGTCACAAAAGTGACGCAACAGTGGCGTAAAAGTGTCGCAAGGGACTTGTAAATCTGCCCCCTGGATTTTACAGAAACTTCCTGCTTGAATAATTGCCTTAACACCTTCTTACAACCAAACAAAGAAAGAGCAATGTTGACTCATAACTCTAAATATTCAGAGCCTTATTTATGAGGCCTTGCTACAGTTTTGCGCTTCTGTTGCGTCACTTTTTGTGACGCATCGGCAGCGTAAAACATGCCTCCAGGTGTGCCCTATTTACAAAGTGATGCATCAAAGCAGATGCGTCACCTTGTAATTCCCTGCACTACATTATACCGGCATCAGGTATAATGTACGCAGGGTGGACGTTCCCACGTAAGTAAGCCTCGTAGAAGTGACGCAGTGAAATCTACAAGATTTCACTGCATCACTTCTAGTGTGCAAATGCGTCAAAAACATACGCCTGCTTCACAGCAGGCGTAAGACTGACGCAGGCACTCTCACATGTGGCTTGCCCCATGTGAGAGGACACATTGCTGGAGTTGCGTCACTTTTGTGACACACTCCAGCAATGCGTCACTTTTGCGCCTGAAGATACGTCAGAAATACAGACGTATCTGTAACTCCTTGCAACATGATGCGTCATACAGTAAAAATGACGCATCCACATGGCGCAAGGAGGGCGCGCTGAGAAGTGACGCATCGCTGCTTTTACGCAGCGATGCATCACTTCTAATAATTGAGGCCTCAGATTTCTGCTCCAGCTTTCAAAAATTTGAAAAGCTCTTGAAAGGACCCCTGTGGAACTCATCCCCCAAGGCTCAAACATGCTGCTGCTGCCCGAGGGGGGTTCCTTTGCATGCAATATGAATTGTTTCTCTAATATTTCTCTAATTGAGAAAATTGAGAAAAGCCTTTTGTTTACCAGGTTCTAATTGTTATTTCGTGCACCTTTTCACCACTGAACATCTTGACAAGTGTAAACTCTAGGTGGCCTTTGATTTGCTAACAAGTACACCATTGATGATATGAGGTTTGAGAAGGACGAGGTTTTTTTAATGGTCCACAGAAAAGAGTGAGATAACTTTTGATTTTTATGTTAAGTTGAAAGCATAGACCCCCTCCCTTGTATGATCTTGGCTTCAACGTGTACGTCTACCTACAAGCACATGTGTATGCAGCCTGCAAGCACAGGATTGGTGGCATCCGATTTAAATAACAATAAAAAAAACACCTCCATTCAAAAGCTAATGTGTATCTCTGAAAAGGTAAATGTTTAATTCAGTGTGCTGTGTAGGGAGGTGAATAATGCAGGATTGAACCCTCTGTAACCGCCTTGGAATATAGCAGTTTCTTTCATGGTTCTCCAAAGTGCAACAAACACCACATGTTTAATGTCCTCCTGGGTACCACATTTAGCATCTGTACCAACAGATGCTGTGATTGGCCCATTGTGCTGCAGTATCACTGTGAGGTCTGTGTGGAAGCACAAGGCGTTGGACACAGTGCACTCAAATGAGGAAATCCGCTTCTTAAATAAGAGCAGGGAATTGTCAAAGGGGCGTATGTACAAGCCCCTATCGCCACGGGAACGTCAACTTTTGTGATGTTGTGGTGGTGATAGGGGTCTTGCCTTATGTGCAAGGCAGCGTTAAGCCACTTAATGAGGCTTAACGCTGCCTTGTAATAAAAGGTACCCTTCCACGCTATGTTTAGCGAGAAAGGGGCGTGCAGTGGGTGTTGTGGTGGACATTTAAGACCAGGAAAACCCTGGTCTTAAGGTGACAATGCAATATTTCTCAGCGTTTTTGTTTTTTCCATCTGTGCTGCCTTGTGCAGCCCACATGGAAAAAGCAAAATGCCATAGTTTGTTTATGTACAGGAAGGTGTCCTTCCTGTACATAAACAAACCTTTTTAAAAATGCCAATTTGAAGCATGAAGCATGAAGCAGCACACATGAAAGTTACAAAATGGCATTTTAGGATTGGCTATGTACAGGATGGGACACCTTCCTACACGTTACCAATCCTCCCCTGCACCCAGACACCCTTGCACACTAGTGCAAGGGGGCCTGCATTGGCGCTAAGATATTAAACCTTGCTCCATCACAGGGGGAAACGCAAGACTGTACCACATTGTTGTAAATATGGTGCACTCTAAAAAAGAGAGAGTTTTCCCTAATCAACCCAGAAAGGACTGGGAAATATAGCAATACTCAAAAAAAGGGGGGGTTCCTTTCTGTGTGTTCTGCTTCTAAATGTTCTCGCAAGAAAACATCTATCAATTTTATTTTAACCCAATAACCATATTTCTCAGCCCACAATTCATGCATTAATGAAATATTCTACTGTATGTTTATCAAAAACAGCTTTTTATTAAAATTGATCACAATAGAGACACATTGTTAAACATAAATAAAATCACATATATGTATTCCATTTGTAATGGAACAAAACATTACCAATAAATAATACAATTAATTACACAATCTTTAATAATCCTTCTGTCGACGCATTTCGGTCCTTCTTTTTTTGTTATAACACCTTCCTCAGGACACTATTAATTAAAAACAGCATATCTTCTTTCTAGAAGTGAAATACATACAATTAGTCTCTATTCTATACATACAGTACTCTATCATTAACACTATTGGGCTTATTGAAATAGATGGTCTTACTTCGTTTAATACTTTATACACGGGTACCAGGTTAATATCCCTTCTATTGTGAGCGCTGTTGATCGCCACTCCTAGTTTCTATTTATCAGACCTATCTGCGCAGAGGACAAAAAATAGGTATCTCAAGGAGTGATCTATCACATCTCTTGGTTGGTTCATGCAATAACAGGTTATTCCTCACTTACTAATGACTGTCTGTGTTGAATTTCACGCCTCCTAACTATCAGTAGTGGGTCTTTAATTGCTCCCCTATTTTCTCAGTCCGTCTGCATAAAAAGACACCAATGTCCTTTTCAAAATACATGTATTACTCATTTTAAAACTGTGCATAGTATGGCATATATATGACACTTACTTAGGGTTTTTATTGGTTCATTTACACGTTGTTGATGAATGTTTGCGACCTCAGACGGACGGACTGAGAAAATAGGGGACCATCTATTTCAATAAGCCCAATAGTGTTAATGATAGAGTACTGTATGTATAGAATAGAGACTAATTGTATGTATTTAACTTCTAGAAAGAAGATATGCTGTTTTTAATTAATAGTGTCCTGAGGAAGGTGCTATAACAAAAAAAGAAGCACCGAAACGCGTCAACAGAAGGATTATTAAAGATTGTGTAATTAATTGTATTATTTATTGGTAATGTTTTGTTCCATTACAAATAGAATACATATATGTGATTTTATTTATGTTTAACAATGTGTCTCTATTGTGATAAATTTTAATAAAAAGCTGTTTTGGATAAACATACAGTAGAATATTTCATTAATACATGAATTGTGGGCTGAGAAATATGGTTATTGGGTAAATATGGTGCAGCCTTACGTTTCCAAAGTGGCGAAGCGTGTTGTTAAGCTCAGGAGGCTAACGACACGCTCCGTCACTTCGTCGTACACATGGACCTGAGTCTCTTGAGCACTGTGATACCTTGTGTGGGGTTTGCTATTGTTATACACTTTTGCAAGACTATGAACAAGTGGGAAAATGCACTACAAAGATGTCATATGGCTGCATCCCACACGACACCTGCACATCATTTATAGGGATTTTAAAGACATTAATGGATACTCTGGCCTGATTAAATGTCAAGTCTACCCCCTCTCAATGCTGTATTTCCCTGTTCTCCAGCACAGACTTGAAGGCAAGCTAAGTGGTCCTTCATATCAGATCTGAGATGAAAGTGAAAACAAAACTAGTGACTGTTGACACTGTTGAGGAAAGGCCAATCACAGGTTCTTGGTGTATCAGAGGCTCGGGTCCCCATGGAGAGAGGATACCAGATGAGACAACTGCACAAGCAGACCACATTTGAAGACTTTTTCTGAGAATAATAAATTACTTTTCAGAGATAAGGAAGAGGTATCCTGATTTCAAGAATGGAATGACAGAGCTTTTGCATCCACAGTGGAATTCAACTGAGACCCAAGTGTATGGAGGCTGAACTCCCAGATGCGAGTCAACTTAACCCTCCCTCAATTATCCATGAGGAAAACTTGCACCACAGAGAACTGACCAAACACGAACATCATCACAGGTCCTGCTGAGTTGTATAAATCCCTCTTCGGCTGGAGTTACATCTTCAGTTGTGAGTAAATAGATGTTATAACAGCTTTGTTGTGGTAGAAAAAAAGTAGAGTTCCTGACCACATGCAACAATGTAAATCTATTCATAGCATGTCTCACAACCACGCATGCTCATTAGAGCTTTACAAAGTGATCAAACGTCAGGACAGGTGGCATGTCTTACAACCTCTCATGCTTGTAGGAGCTTTACAAAGTGATGGTCAAACGTCAGGACAGGTGGCATGTCTCACAACCACTCATGGTTGTAGGAGCTTTACAAAGTGAAGGTCAAACGTCAGGACAGGTGGCATGTCTCACAACCTCTCATGCTTGTAGGAGCTTTACAAAGTGATGGTCAAACGTCAGGACAGGTGGCATGTCTTACAACCTCTCATGCTTGTAGGAGCTTTACAAAGTGATGGTCAAACGTCAGGACAGGTGGCATGTCTCACAACCTCTCATGCTTGTAGGAGCTTTACAAAGTTATGGTCAAACGTCAGGACAGGTGGCATGTCTCACAACAACTCATGCTTGTTAGAGCTTTACAAAGTGAAGGTCAAACGTCAGGACAGGTGGCCTGTTTCATAACCACTCATGCTCATTAGAGCTTTACAAAGTGAAGGTCAAACGTCAGGACAGGTGGTATGTCTCACAACCTCTCATGCTTGTAGGAGCTTTACAAAGTGAAGGTCAAACGTCAGGACAGGTGGCATGTCTCACAACCACTCATGCTCAGTAGAGCTTTACAAAGTGAAGGTCAAACGTCAGGACAGGTGGCATGTCTCACAACCTCTCATGCTTGTAGGAGCTATACAAAGTGATGGTCAAACGTCAGGACAGGTGGCATGTCTCACAACCACTCATGCTTGTTAGAGCTTTACAAAGTGAAGGTCAAACGTCAGGACAGGTGGCATGTCTCACAACCTCTCATGCTTGTAGGAGCTTTACAAAGTGATGGTCAAACGTCAGGACAGGTGGCATGTCTTACAACCTCTCATGCTTGTAGGAGCTTTACAAAGTGATGGTCAAACGTCAGGACAGGTGGCATGTCTCACAACCTCTCATGCTTGTAGGAGCTTTACAAAGTTATGGTCAAACGTCAGGACAGGTGGCATGTCTCACAACCACTCATGCTTGTTAGAGCTTTACAAAGTGAAGGTCAAACGTCAGGACAGGTGGCCTGTTTCATAACCACTCATGCTCATTAGAGCTTTACAAAGTGAAGGTCAAACGTCAGGACAGGTGGTATGTCTCACAACCTCTCATGCTTGTAGGAGCTTTACAAAGTGAAGGTCAAACGTCAGGACAGGTGGCATGTCTCACAACCACTCATGCTCAGTAGAGCTTTACAAAGTGAAGGTCAAACGTCAGGACAGGTGGCATGTCTCACAACCTCTCATGCTTGTAGGAGCTATACAAAGTGATGGTCAAACGTCAGGACAGGTGGCATGTCTCACAACCACTCATGCTTGTTAGAGCTTTACAAAGTGAAGGACAAACGTCAGAACAGGTGCCCGTATCACAACCACTCATGCTTGTAGGAGCTTTACAAAGTGAAGGTCAAACGTCAGGACAGGTGGCATGTCTCACAACCTCTCATGCTTGTAGGAGCTTTACAAAGTGATGGTCAAACGTCAGGACAGGTGGCCTGTTTCATAACCACTCATGCTCATTAGAGCTTTACAAAGTGAAGGTCAAACGTCAGGACAGGTGGCATGTCTCACAACCTCTCATGCTTGTAGGAGCTTTACAAAGTGAAGGTCAAACGTCAGTACAGGTGGCATGTCTCACAACCACTCATGCTCAGTAGAGCTTTACAAAGTGAAGGTCAAACGTCAGGACAGGTGGTATGTCTCACAACCTCTCATGCTTGTAGGAGCTTTACAAAGTGATGGTCAAACGTCAGGACAGGTGGCATGTTTCACAACCACTCATGCTTGTAGGAGCTTTACAAAGTGAAGGTCAAACGTCAGGACAGGTGGCATGTCTCACAACCACTCATGCTTGTAGGAGCTTTACAAAGTGATGCTCTAACATCAGGACAGGTGGCATGTCTCACAACCTCTCATGCTTGTTAGAGCTTTACAAAGTATAGGACAAACGTCAGAACAGGTGCCCGTATCACAACCACTCATGCTTGTTAGAGCTTTACAAAGTGAAGGTCAAACGTCAGGACAGGTGCCCGTATCACAACCACTCGTGCTTGTTAGAGCTTTACAAAGTGAAGGTCAAACGTCAGGACAGGTGCCCGTATCACAACCACTCGTGCTTGTTAGAGCTTTACAAAGTGAAGGTCAAACGTCAGGACAGGTGCCCGTATCACAACCACTCATGCTTGTTAGAGCTTTAAAAAGTGACGGTCAAACGTCAGGACAGGTGCCCGTATCACAACCACTCGTGCTTGTCAGAGCTTTACAAAGTGAAGGTCAAACGTCAGGACAGGTGCCCGTATCACAACCACTCGTGCTTGTTAGAGCTTTACAAAGTGAAGGTCAAACGTCAGGACAGGTGCCCGTATCACAACCACTCGTGCTTGTTAGAGCTTTACAAAGTGAAGGTCAAACGTCAGGACAGGTGCCCGTATCACAACCACTCGTGCTTGTTAGAGCTTTAAAAAGTGACGGTCAAACGTCAGGACAGGTGCCCGTATCACAACCACTCATGCTTGTTAGAGCTTTAAAAAGTGACGGTCAAACGTCAGGACAGGTGCCCGTATCACAACCACTCATGCTTGTTAGAGCTTTACAAAGTGAAGGTCAAACGTCAGGACAGGTGCCCGTATCACAACCACTCGTGCTTGTTAGAGCTTTACAAAGTGAAGGTCAAACGTCAGGACAGGTGCCCGTATCACAATCACTCATGCTTGTTAGAGCTTTAAAAAGTGACGGTCAAACGTCAGGACAGGTGCCTGTGCCACACTATAGACCCAGTTATTTTCATGAGCAGCCATAAGATGAAGTCCCGCAGCCTGGGGAGTATTTGGGAAATTTCAAAAACGAATTTGCCCGGATGGACACATCGTAGAATTTGTGTCCGCGGGTTGGAAAACGTATTTATGTAGAACATCCAAAAATGTAGTGTGCAGGAAAGGCAAACAATGATGCTAAGACCCGTGCACACAGACTTCCTGTGTAATTCAATAGAGCAGCTTGTCTGACATACAAGAATGGTGCTAAGATCCTTGCACACATATTCAGTGTGAAATCCCGTAGCACCATTTCCCTGAAGTTCAGGGCACGCACTCACTGTGACATTCCAGAGTGCTCGGCCTCTCCCAGGAATACCATGAAATCCAAAACTGCATTATATCTGTCTCAAGAATGGTGCCTCGAGCCTTGCACACCTGCTCGCTGTGAGACCTAAAGTGCAGGGTCTCCGACTCACCAGATGGTGGTACAACCCTTGCACACAAGCTCCCTGTGAAACCCCATAATGCAAAGACTCTAACTTACAGGGATGGTTTTAAGATCCCAGAACACACTCTGGCTGTGACATCCCACGGTGCAGGGTCCCTGAACTGCAATCATGTCACTACGGTGCTTGAACACGGTCTGGCTGCGACATCCCACGGTGCAGGGTCCCCGAACTGCAATCATGTCACTACGGTCCTTGAACACACTCTGGCTGTGACATCCCACGGGGCAGGGTCCCTGGACTGCAGTCATGTCACTACGGTGCTTGAACACGGTCTGGTTGTGACATCCCACGGTGCAGGGTCCCTGAACTGCAATCATGTCACTACGGTGCTTGAACACACTCTGGCTGTGACATCCCACGGTGCAGGGTCCCTGAACTGCAATCATGTCACTACGGTCCTTGAACACACTCTGGCTGTGACATCCCACGGTGCAGGGTCCCTGAACTGCAATCATGTCACTACGGTGCTTGAACACGGTCTGGCTGTGACATCCCACGGTGCAGGGTCCCTGAACTGCAATCATGTCACTACGGTCCTTGAACACACTCTGGTTGTGACATCCCACGGTGCAGGGTCCCTGAACTGCAATCATGTCACTACGGTGCTTGAACACGGTCTGGCTGTGACATCCCACGGTGCAGGGTCCCCGAACTGCAATCATGTCACTACGGTGCTTGAACACACTCTGGCTGTGACATCCCACGGTGCAGGGTCCCTGAACTGCAATCATGTCACTACGGTCCTTGAACACACTCTGGTTGTGGCATCCCACGGTGCAGGGTCCCTGAACTGCAATCATGTCACTACGGTCCTTGAACACGGTCTGGTTGTGACATCCCACGGTGCAGGGTCCCTGAACTGCAATCATGTCACTACGGTCCTTGAACACACTCTGGCTGTGACATCCCACGGTGCAGGGTCCCCGAACTGCAATCATGTCACTACGGTCCTTGAACACACTCTGGCTGTGACATCCCACGGTGCAGGGTCCCTGAACTGCAATCATGTCACTACGGTGCTTGAACACGGTCTGGCTGTGACATCCCACAGTGCAGGGTCTCTGAACTGCAATCATGTCACTACGGTGCTTGAACACACTCTGGCTGTGACATCCCACGGTGCAGGGTCCCTGAACTGCAATCATGTCACTACGGTGCTTGAACACGGTCTGGCTGTGACATCCCACGGTGCAGGGTCCCTGAACTGCAATCATGTCACTACGGTCCTTGAACACGGTCTGGCTGTGACATCCCACGGTGCAGGGTCCCTGAACTGCAATCATGTCACTACGGTCCTTGAACACACTCTGGTTGAGACATCCCACGGTGCAGGGTCTCTGAACTGCAATCATGTCACTACGGTGCTTGAACACACTCTGGCTGTGACATCCCACGGTGCAGGGTCCCTGAACTGCAATCATGTCACTACGGTGCTTGAACACACTCTGGCTGTGACATCCCACGGTGCAGGGTCCCCGAACTGCAATCATGTCACTACGGTCCTTGAACACACTCTGGCTGTGACATCCCACGGTGCAGGGTCCCTGAACTGCAATCATGTCACTACGGTCCTTGAACACACTCTGGCTGTGACATCCCACGGTGCAGGGTCCCCGAACTGCAATCATGTCACTACGGTGCTTGAACACACTCTGGCTGTGACATCCCACGGTGCAGGGTCCCTGAACTGCAATCATGTCACTACGGTCCTTGAACACACTCTGGTTGTGACATCCCACGGTGCAGGGTCCCTGAACTGCAATCATGTCACTACGGTCCTTGAACACGGTCTGGTTGTGACATCCCACGGTGCAGGGTCCCTGAACTGCAATCATGTCACTACGGTCCTTGAACACACTCTGGCTGTGACATCCCACGGTGCAGGGTCCCCGAACTGCAATCATGTCACTACGGTCCTTGAACACACTCTGGCTGTGACATCCCACGGTGCAGGGTCCCTGAACTGCAATCATGTCACTACGGTGCTTGAACACGGTCTGGCTGTGACATCCCACGGTGCAGGGTCCCTGAACTGCAATCATGTCACTACGGTGCTTGAACACACTCTGGCTGTGACATCCCACGGTGCAGGGTCCCTGAACTGCAATCATGTCACTACGGTGCTTGAACACGGTCTGGCTGTGACATCCCACGGTGCAGGGTCCCCGAACTGCAATCATGTCACTACGGTCCTTGAACACACTCTGGCTGTGACATCCCACGGTGCAGGGTCCCTGAACTGCAATCATGTCACTACGGTCCTTGAACACGGTCTGGTTGTGACATCCCACGGTGCAGGGTCCCTGAACTGCAATCATGTCACTACGGTCCTTGAACACACTCTGGCTGTGACATCCCACGGGGCAGGGTCCCTGAACTGCAATCATGTCACTACGGTGCTTGAACACACTCTGGCTGTGACATCCCACGGTGCAGGGTCCCTGAACTGCAATCATCTCACTACGGTGCTTGAACACGGTCTGGCTGTGACATCCCACGGTGCAGGGTCCCTGAACTGCAATCATGTCACTACGGTGCTTGAACACACTCTGGCTGTGACATCCCACGGTGCAGGGTCCCTGAACTGCAATCATGTCACTACGGTCCTTGAACACACTCTGGCTGTGACATCCCACGGTGCAGGGTCCCTGAACTGCAATCATGTCACTACGGTGCTTGAACACACTCTGGCTGTGACATCCCACGGTGCAGGGTCCCTGAACTGCAATCATGTCACTACGGTGCTTGAACACACTCTGGCTGTGACATCCCACGGTGCAGGGTCCCCGAACTGCAATCATGTCACTACGGTCCTTGAACACACTCTGGCTGTGACATCCCACGGTGCAGGGTCCCTGAACTGCAATCATGTCACTACGGTCCTTGAACACACTCTGGCTGTGACATCCCACGGTGCAGGGTCCCCGAACTGCAATCATGTCACTACGGTGCTTGAACACACTCTGGCTGTGACATCCCACGGTGCAGGGTCCCTGAACTGCAATCATGTCACTACGGTCGTTGAACACACTCTGGCTGTGACATCCCACGGTGCAGGGTCCCTGAACTGCAATCATGTCACTACGGTCCTTGAACACACTCTGGCTGTGACATCCCACGGTGCAGGGTCCCCGAACTGCAATCATGTCACTACGGTGCTTGAACACACTCTGGCTGTGACATCCCACGGTGCAGGGTCCCTGAACTGCAGTCATGTCACTACGGTGCTTGAACACGGTCTGGTTGTGACATCCCACGGTGCAGGGTCCCTGAACTGCAATCATGTCACTACGGTGCTTGAACACGGTCTGGCTGTGACATCCCACGGTGCAGGGTCCCTGAACTGCAATCATGTCACTACGGTCCTTGAACACACTCTGGTTGAGACATCCCACGGTGCAGGGTCCCCGAACTGCAATCATGTTACTACGGTCCTTGAACACACTCTGGCTGTGACATCCCACGGTGCAGGGTCCCCGAACTGCAATCATGTCACTACGGTCCTTGAACACACTCTGGCTGTGACATCCCACGGTGCAGGGTCCCTGAACTGCAATCATGTCACTACGGTGCTTGAACACACTCTGGCTGTGACATCCCACGGTGCAGGGTCCCTGAACTGCAATCATGTCACTACGGTCCTTGAACACACTCTGGCTGTGACATCCCACGGTGCAGGGTCCCTGAACTGCAATCATGTCACTACGGTCCTTGAACACACTCTGGCTGTGACATCCCACGGTGCAGGGTCCCCGAACTGCAATCATGTCACTACGGTCCTTGAACACGGTCTGGTTGTGACATCCCACGGTGCAGGGTCCCTGAACTGCAATCATGTCACTACGGTGCTTGAACACGGTCTGGTTGTGACATCCCACGGTGCAGGGTCCCTGAACTGCAGTCATGTCACTACGGTGCTTGAACACGGTCTGGCTGTGACATCCCACGGTGCAGGGTCCCTGAACTGCAATCATGTCACTACGGTGCTTGAACACACTCTGGTTGTGACATCCCACGGTGCAGGGTCCCTGAACTGCAATCATGTCACTACGGTCCTTGAACACACTCTGGCTGTGACATCCCACGGTGCAGGGTCCCTGAACTGCAATCATGTCACTACGGTCCTTGAACACACTCTGGCTGTGACATCCCACGGTGCAGGGTCCCTGAACTGCAATCATGTCACTACGGTGCTTGAACACGGTCTGGCTGTGACATCCCACGGTGCAGGGTCCCCGAACTGCAATCATGTCACTACGGTGCTTGAACACACTCTGGCTGTGACATCCCACGGTGCAGGGTCCCCGAACTGCAATCATGTCACTACGGTGCTTGAACACACTCTGGTTGTGGCATCCCACGGTGCAGGGTCCCTGAACTGCAATCATGTCACTACGGTCCTTGAACACGGTCTGGCTGTGACATCCCACGGTGCAGGGTCCCTGAACTGCAATCATGTTACTACGGTCCTTGAACACACTCTGGCTGTGACATCCCACGGTGCAGGGTCCCTGAACTGCAATCATGTCACTACGGTCCTTGAACACGGTCTGGCTGTGACATCCCACGGTGCAGGGTCCCTGAACTGCAATCATGTCACTACGGTCCTTGAACACACTCTGGTTGTGGCATCCCACGGTGCAGGGTCCCTGAACTGCAATCATGTCACTACGGTCCTTGAACACACTCTGGCTGTGACATCCCACGGTGCAGGGTCCCTGAACTGCAATCATGTTACTACGGTCCTTGAACACACTCTGGCTGTGACATCCCACGGTGCAGGGTCCCCGAACTGCAATCATGTCACTACGGTCCTTGAACACACTCTGGCTGTGACATCCCACGGTGCAGGGTCCCCGAACTGCAATCATGTCACTACGGTGCTTGAACACACTCTGGCTGTGACATCCCACGGTGCAGGGTCCCTGAACTGCAATCATGTCACTACGGTCCTTGAACACGGTCTGGCTGTGACATCCCACGGTGCAGGGTCCCTGAACTGCAATCATGTCACTACGGTCCTTGAACACGGTCTGGCTGTGACATCCCACGGTGCAGGGTCCCCGAACTGCAATCATGTCACTACGGTGCTTGAACACACTCTGGCTGTGACATCCCACGGTGCAGGGTCCCTGAACTGCAATCATGTCACTACGGTCCTTGAACACGGTCTGGTTGTGACATCCCACGGTGCAGGGTCCCTGAACTGCAATCATGTCACTACGGTCCTTGAACACACTCTGGCTGTGACATCCCACGGGGCAGGGTCCCTGAACTGCAATCATGTCACTACGGTGCTTGAACACACTCTGGCTGTGACATCCCACGGTGCAGGGTCCCTGAACTGCAATCATGTCACTACGGTCCTTGAACACACTCTGGCTGTGACATCCCACGGTGCAGGGTCCCCGAACTGCAATCATGTTACTACGGTCCTTGAACACACTCTGGCTGTGACATCCCACGGTGCAGGGTCCCCGAACTGCAATCATGTCACTACGGTCCTTGAACACACTCTGGCTGTGACATACCACGGTGCAGGGTCCCTGAACTGCAATCATGTCACTACGGTGCTTGAACACACTCTGGCTGTGACATCCCACGGTGCAGGGTCCCTGAACTGCAATCATGTCACTACGGTCCTTGAACACACTCTGGCTGTGACATCCCACGGTGCAGGGTCCCCGAACTGCAATCATGTCACTACGGTCCTTGAACACGGTCTGGTTGTGACATCCCACGGTGCAGGGTCCCTGAACTGTAATCATGTCACTACGGTGCTTGAACACGGTCTGGTTGTGACATCCCACGGTGCAGGGTCCCTGAACTGCAGTCATGTCACTACGGTCCTTGAACACACTCTGGCTGTGACATCCCACGGTGCAGGGTCCCCGAACTGCAATCATGTCACTACGGTCCTTGAACACGGTCTGGTTGTGACATCCCACGGTGCAGGGTCCCTGAACTGCAATCATGTCACTACGGTGCTTGAACACACTCTGGTTGTGACATCCCACGGTGCAGGGTCCCTGAACTGCAATCATGTCACTACGGTCCTTGAACACACTCTGGCTGTGACATCCCACGGTGCAGGGTCCCTGAACTGCAATCATGTCACTACGGTCCTTGAACACACTCTGGCTGTGACATCCCACGGTGCAGGGTCCCCGAACTGCAATCATGTCACTACGGTGCTTGAACATGGTCTGGTTGTGACATCCCACGGTGCAGGGTCCCTGAACTGCAGTCATGTCACTACGGTCCTTGAACACACTCTGGCTGTGACATCCCACGGTGCAGGGTCCCTGAACTGCAATCATGTCACTACGGTGCTTGAACACGGTCTGGCTGTGACATCCCACGGTGCAGGGTCCCTGAACTGCAATCATGTCACTACGGTGCTTGAACACACTCTGGTTGTGACATCCCACGGTGCAGGGTCCCTGAACTGCAATCATGTCACTACGGTCCTTGAACACGGTCTGGCTGTGACATCCCACGGTGCAGGGTCCCTGAACTGCAATCATGTCACTACGGTCCTTGAACACACTCTGGTTGAGACATCCCACGGTGCAGGGTCCCTGAACTGCAATCATGTCACTACGGTGCTTGAACACGGTCTGGCTGTGACATCCCACGGTGCAGGGTCCCCGAACTGCAATCATGTCACTACGGTCCTTGAACACACTCTGGCTGTGACATCCCACGGTGCAGGGTCCCTGAACTACAATCATGTCACTACGGTCCTTGAACACACTCTGGTTGTGACATCCCACGGTGCAGGGTCCCCGAACTGCAATCATGTCACTACGGTCCTTGAACACAGTCTGGCTGTGACATCCCACGGTGCAGGGTCCCTGAACTGCAATCATGTCACTACGGTGCTTGAACACACTCTGGCTGTGACATCCCACGGTGCAGGGTCCCTGAACTGCAATCATGTCACTACGGTCCTTGAACACACTCTGGCTGTGACATCCCACGGTGCAGGGTCCCCGAACTGCAATCATGTCACTACGGTCCTTGAACACGGTCTGGTTGTGACATCCCACGGTGCAGGGTCCCTGAACTGTAATCATGTCACTACGGTGCTTGAACACGGTCTGGTTGTGACATCCCACGGTGCAGGGTCCCTGAACTGCAGTCATGTCACTACGGTCCTTGAACACACTCTGGCTGTGACATCCCACGGTGCAGGGTCCCCGAACTGCAATCATGTCACTACGGTCCTTGAACACGGTCTGGTTGTGACATCCCACGGTGCAGGGTCCCTGAACTGCAATCATGTCACTACGGTGCTTGAACACACTCTGGTTGTGACATCCCACGGTGCAGGGTCCCTGAACTGCAATCATGTCACTACGGTCCTTGAACACGGTCTGGTTGTGACATCCCACGGTGCAGGGTCCCTGAACTGCAATCATGTCACTACGGTGCTTGAACACACTCTGGCTGTGACATCCCACGGTGCAGGGTCCCCGAACTGCAATCATGTCACTACGGTCCTTGAACACACTCTGGCTGTGACATCCCACGGTGCAGGGTCCCTGAACTGCAATCATGTCACTACGGTGCTTGAACACGGTCTGGTTGTGACATCCCACGGTGCAGGGTCCCTGAACTGCAATCATGTCACTACGGTCCTTGAACACACTCTGGCTGTGACATCCCACGGTGCAGGGTCCCTGAACTGCAATCATGTCACTACGGTGCTTGAACACGGTCTGGCTGTGACATCCCACGGTGCAGGGTCCCTGAACTGCAGTCATGTCACTACGGTCCTTGAACACACTCTGGTTGTGACATCCCACGGTGCAGGGTCCCCGAACTGCAATCATGTCACTACGGTCCTTGAACACACTCTGGCTGTGACATCCCACGGTGCAGGGTCCCCGAACTGCAATCATGTCACTACGGTCCTTGAACACACTCTGGCTGTGACATCCCACGGTGCAGGGTCCCCGAACTGCAATCATGTCACTACGGTCCTTGAACACACTCTGGCTGTGACATCCCACGGTGCAGGGTCCCTGAACTGCAATCATGTCACTACGGTGCTTGAACACGGTCTGGTTGTGACATCCCACGGTGCAGGGTCCCTGAACTGCAGTCATGTCACTACGGTCCTTGAACACACTCTGGCTGTGACATCCCACGGTGCAGGGTCCCCGAACTGCAATCATGTCACTACGGTGCTTGAACACACTCTGGCTGTGACATCCCAAAGTGCCACAGATGACAGTGTGAGAAGTGCAAGATGTGTGCACAAAAGTAAAAACAGGGCCAGCAATCCAAGCGAACAGAACATCTTCAGCATTTTTATAAGACTTGAACCTCTCCCCCTCCGACCCCCCCCCCCCCATCCCCGCTCCCTCCCCTCCTCAGACCCCTCCAGCAAACACACACACCAGCTTTTAATCCTTTACCTGCAAAGGGAAATGATCTCAGGTGTGAGGAAGGGCCTGGAAGCCTGCACGAGTATTCACAAGGACGATACAAAGTGCGATGATGAAAGTGTAAAGGGCGTCCGTGGCAAAAATAATTAATTTAAATATGAACTAAGCGTGTGCTATGAGTTTAGACATCCCAGGCATTTCACCCTCATCTATTTTATGACATACCATATGGGGCCTTATTTATGAAGGACTTGCGCCACCGGTGCGTTACTTTTTCCCATGTTAAAAGTTACGCACTGGCGGCGCAAGTCCTTCATAAATAAGGCCCCATGTGTATTTGTAAAGCGCAGCTTCACCCAAGGCTATCCTGGCGTTGAATACCAGGTGTTTGTTGTTACACAACCCATGGTTTTCGGCCTCAGACGGATGAAGGGCTGAGTGGCCCCGCCGGGATGAGGTCGCACAGTCAGGCCCCTGAAGTGGTTAGTCCACCAAGCCCAAGCCCCAGACCCCCGCACCAGACCCGGAACAGACCATCATTTATTGCATCTTTCTAAAGCAGACACGGTGCAGGCCGCTCTCGTGTAAGCAGCGTTCACCAGTGTAAGTGTGACGTGCACCCTCTGCTCACAAGTCCGTCATGTCTGTAAGTGCACAGCACGTGCGCTGCTCACTGATGCCGTCTGTGGAACGGATGAGACACAGACCTGCTTCTCATGTTCACAGTTCAGCACCTCATCAATGGAACCTGTCACTGACTCTCACGTGCTTCGTGCACGTGCAGTTTTCTTCCTTCATCCGGTGTCACCCCTGCAGTTTTAACTGCGCCACGTTGTTTCATTTTAGTGCACATATCTGGTGCAGCGTATGAAAACATCACCCCATGTGCAGGATACCGGGCTTTACACATGAGGGCCCCCTCCCCGCTTCTGGAACTCCACAAGAAGCTGCAGACCTGGCTCTTCGACTGACCTCGGGCAGAGGACTAACACACCTGCTCCAGCGCCTGGATACCCTGCGGGTGATGAGCAGCGCTTTACAAATCAAAATAACACAGCACAACTTCAGCGAGTGCCAAAGTCATCAGTGTATGGAACGAATAGGAGTGGGGTACGGCCCGCGGTGCAGGGATCTAGTGCACCCCACTTCAGTTCACGGTTAATGGAGATCAAAGTGTCAGAACCCGGCCCCACTCTGACCTGAACCGAAGAATTTTCAGTCAAAGGCACTGACTCCCAGAGTCCCAGCTTCACTGGCTGAACCCCCCACGGGTTCCTTTGTTTCTATGGGGAGCTACTACCAACCCCACCAAATGCTGCCTTGAAACCAATGTACCAAGTGCAGAGGGTCACACGTCTAATGTGTGTATAGTTGTGACCTTCCATCACAATCGAGGCAGTATTGTTAAATGCACGTGAGGTGCAGGAACAAGTCTAGAACTGGGGAGTCAGGCGGTGGGCACATGACCCCTCGCGGAGGCTTGTTAAAGTCTCCAGCACCGAGGGCTGTAGCCACGCCACAGTTACTCGGGGTGGTGGCACCCCCTTTCAGTAATGGGCACATAATCAGCTATGGCACAGTGAGTGGCAATCAAACCTTGTGCACTTTGCTCTCAGTCTCTACACACATGGATGTGTGCAACATCCCTCTGTTGGTACAACTTGAAGTTTACTAACACCACCTTTATTCACAAATTTCCAAGTTCTACCGTCTTGCAATTTTATCCAACAATTATTTTATTTTCAGAGTATTTTAGTTTTGCTATTGTCAAAATTGTCCATATTCCTTTTTATCCAGTGCAATCTTGCCCAAAAACACATCACATCTGGTAATTATCTTATCAATTGCTCTGGTTTGTATTCATCCATATTGGTCAGTCAAACTACCTCAGTGTCGAAATAAAACAAAATACTGTGTCCAGATATTTAAACAGGATTCTAACTCTGAACATCTGTGACTATCCCCTATAGATTTACAGCCCACACAAGGAATAACATTTACAGTTTAAGCAGGAAATGTTTGAACAACAAAGCAGTGTTTCATGTCTTTACTTATCCGCAGTGCACATCCACTGGTCCTGTGTTCACTCTGGTGTCTTGTATGACTCTAGATTCAGAGTCTTTTAAAGGCACAGGGAGGTCCCCTGAGGCCTGTTCAGGCAGAGATGAGACCTGCCAGGGCATGGGTGTGAGGGAGAGTCCACTGGGCAATTATCAGCTATGAGTTTTTAATTGCATTTGAAAAGGTCTCAGAGCACCATGGTAAGTTTCAAACCGTGTTCATGTTCTGTTGATTTTTCATATTTTGCATTTTTGGAATATGTTATATGTTTTAATTTCATTTATCAATGTCATGGAAATGCATATTTGTGGTAGATTTTTTCAAGTAACAGGACGCACTGATATACAGATCAAAACTGCTGTCCTATCAGCTGTGCAGGAAATTTAGTGCAACAAATCCATCATTTAAATATAAAAATACATTTAATAAAGAAGTCAGTTCCAGATGTATTATAAAGCAAAGCTCCAACAACACTTCTCACAAGTTCGCAGCTATATTAATGACAATTGTCAGGAAATGGGGGGTAGAACCCCGCAGAGATATTTTGAGAAAGCAGGGAATTTAGTGTAACAAAATCCATCATTTGGACAGGTAAGAAATGTCACATAAACGACGGAGGTTCCCCACTTTGACCAAGTTTGCCTGACGTGATGTTTAACGTCAATCCCACACTCAGTACTGCCCCAAAATGAAGGTACTACTAGGGGCGGTTCCTCCGTAATGGCGGAGGAGCCCCGCCCCACAGCCTGTGCCAGCAGATGATAAAAAAAATAAAAAAATAAACAATGTTATTATCATTTTATTTATGCTGTCAAACATTAACTGCACGTTACAACTGACCACACACAATAAGTATGGGGCGGGGCATGGGCGTCCGCAGAAATTTTTCCAGGGGGGGGGGGCAAAATGTTAACGTCATCACCATCCTCCGACATGATGTGTGCCAGGTGGGGCACACGAAACACTGGGGCGCAGAACAAGGATAGACTCAATTAAATGCCAGGAATCCAGTACATGTGACTGACCCTGCCACGGGCCAACAAACACCACCTGTAGGGAAAAAGCTAAACTTTCTGACAAGGTGTTTTATCTCTGTCTGCTAGGTGTGCAGACTTCTGGGTCCTCGATCCAACACCAATCAAGGCTGTCTTCAGCACAATTCGATTTGTATCAGAATACTTTGAAACAGCCTATGAATAAAGCACCAGATGAAATATACTGTATGCACAGTGTATGTTAGGGATTATTTGTAGCACACATATTTACCAATATTGGCTTCTTGGTGCTAGAATTCATGATAACTTTTATCCAAAGTTAAAGAACAACGTCAAAGTTAGTAATAAATAATGCCGCAATCACACACGCTAGTGATTTGACAGTGGGTGCTCCCTTTACTAGAATTCCCCGGGCATTGCTAAATTTTACACACATTAAATTAATTTATACAAAATAAAATGGATAGGTTCAAATGTTAGCTATATTTTTTAAAAGAAACTTAGAGTCCCTCTACGTGTAGTCAATGTCAAACTGACATTGTGCGCACGTTTAGGGATACAATAATGGCCAGCTTCCTTATGCGGAAGCCAGGCACCGTAAATGTGTGGCACATGCAGGATACAATAATGGCCAGCTTCCTTATGCGGAAGCCAGGCACCGTAAATGTGTGGCACATGCAGCGCCCGCAGATGCGCCCCATCACAGGTCCAGAGATGCTGAGTCTTACACAGTGGTCGAAGTGGGGGGAAAAAAGTAGGGGAACAGTGGGCGGTGAATCAGAGGGCGGGAATAAATCAAGGATTGGATCTGTGGGTGGAGCCAGAGGTGTGGCTAGAATGCGCAGACATCCCAATTTTTAGTATTTGTTTGGCATTTCACTGCCCAGTTTATTCAACCAATGGGGACACATGATAATTTAAGGTTATAATGAGTTATTGACATTAACATATATTCACAAAGTGGGATATGCTTCTAATCACAGAATGTACCTAATATGATAAAATGTGGAAACACAAGCACTTTGTCTCTGAGCCATCGAGTTTCTGTCATCAGCACTTTTTCAACAACAGCAGTTCAAACATGAATGGCAAAATATCCTAGTTTGCAAATGTTTTCTCTAAAAGTACGGCTCTGCCATATTTGCCTCATAATGCAAGATCTGATGCATGATCTGACCATTTAAACTAATAAATTGTTTGTAGCTCAAACAAATCAAAAGATAATATAAAATGTGACTTGTGTTGCTGCGGAGTGGATGGCCTATTGTAAAGGTTGACTGGTAACCTTTCTCACTGCTGCATTTGTTTGTTACACTGGTACTAATAAGGCAACATTTTTCCAGAGACTGTTAGCATGTGTACACACGTCAAAATATTAAAATATCTGAAAATATACTGCATTACGCTGTAGCCTTTTTTTAATGCATAATTTAGTCAACACTACGGTATAATGTTGTCATCCTTTGCTGCATAATTAATTCAAGTGGCCCCACAGCAGGCAGCACATGTTAAAAGTGCTTGTGAATGAAGGAGGGAGACTGTGAAGTTTCCGAACTTAGTTTGGTGGTGAAAATCCTGCATTGCCAATCCCATGTGAATTGCAGCTACTGCTGCTGAAACAAGGCCAATGGAGGTACCTTTGGGTGAGGCAGACTGGCCTCAAGGGCAGGGCCAGCCATAGCACTGGTGGTGTCCTGTCCATTAATGTTTGTTAGTGCCCCCCAATGACCACCTCTGCCATGGATTCCCTCACTACCACCCTTTAACTGTGCCCCCCAAGTCTCCATAACCACTCTCTCCCAGATGCATTTAATTTGATTTACAGTGCCACTCATACCATTGTAGGGTGTCAGGGCACTTTACATCACACACATTACACAGAGACAATCAATATGTGTGTAAATCACTGTATAGAAAATGTTACATAAGACTAAGGACTACAAGGTGTTGGAGTCACATGACAACCATACTAGTAGCCCGTATAGTTTTATAGTGATTGGTCTAGAGAAACACAATACCCGGAATTTAAAACGTAATACCATGGTTGGGGTTCTCCTTAATAATCAGAATTGATTTCTGTCCAAAAGAACACTTTTTGGAACATTAGGATAATCAAAGACTGGGGGACGGGGGGCGGGGTATGGGGACATAACGCTCAAATTTATACGTTGCAGTTTGTATGCAGCTCTTAGATGACAGTTAATAGCTCACTGTTCTAAGTTAGGATTTAAACTTATAACCGGCAAGTAACAAAAGGATCTCTGACAAAAGCAGTAGCCCACTGTCCTGTTTACATTATGTGCACTTTGTGATATGCATGGTGCATGTTCTTTGCAGCCGGTACATTACCTATCTGAGCTACCTTTCCATGTGTCAAAACTTCCACTAGTCAAAATTCTGATCTTTCTAGGAAGAACATTAATCACCAGAGTCATCATGACAGTTTTTATTGTTGCCGAAAATTGCTGGAAGCCAGGAAGGAGGCAGCAAGCGTTTTTAAAACCATAATATACTTTCAAACATGATGCCTTCACCTAAAGTCAGCACCCGGTGCGGTCACACTGGTTGCACCGCCCTAGACCTGGCCCTTCTCAAGGGTCCTGTGACCTCAGTGACTGCTGTTCTAGGGTGTGCTGCTTCATAGGCCGGCCCGCTAGACTTGAGGTGAACTTCAGTATGGATAGTGGTGGACAAGCCTTGAAAGTTAACCTACACTTGTACCTGCTGGTACGAAGACACCAGGACTTCTAAGGTGTTGCGAAGCCTTCTAAGGTCTAGCGTGTGATTGTGCTCTCGCAGGAGAGTGGTCTGGTGGGCTGGTTATTAAGGCTTAACCTGGTTCCCAGTTCCAAATTCAGCAGCTCTGACCATAGTGCCACATCCTCTCCCCCACTGAACACCGTACTGCCCCACTGAGAAAAACTCCCACTGTTTTCAACTACAACCCAATTGTTGCCCGCTATAAACACCTGGATGCACAATTTAAAATACGCACTAGACAAGATCAATATGCGGCCTACAAAAAAAAGGAACATCATCATGGAAGAAGCAAACATTTATAGGGAATGCAAAATTGATCAAACCATGGGAAATGTAAGCAGGAACAACATGGTTACCTTAATGCTTTTACACTCACTATTCATAAATCAGTGAGTGCTTTCACCTGTAAAGTTAAGGGCACGACTACAGGGCCCTGATTGGACCCATTTCAATGGCCATTGCTTATATCCTTACAAAACGTAAGCAGTATGGTAAAAGACCACATCCCTGGACACAGAGCCGCAGCACACATGGTTTTCCAATTTACACATTTTGGTACCTCCAGGATTGGTGCACTAGTTCCAAGTCCAGGGAAAACAAAGAAAGGAAAACAAAAATAGCGCTTCACTGGTAAACTCTGAAAAAGTGGCGCTAATGTGTTTCAGTGTGAATTAAATCAGTTTGGCCAGTTTGCTCCCACTCTGTCTTACTTTATTTAGTTCTTTATCTATTGTTCATATTTTTTAGCCTTTTATTCCCAATGCTGCACTTTGGAATTAAAATGTCAGAAAAATACTACATTTCCAGCAAAAGCGTCTTTCTTTTTCGCATCCATTTCACAAGGAAGCAAATTAAAGAAAGGAGAGGAAAGAGAGTGAGAACCCCGTCTTGAAGTCACAGTTTTCATGATGGTCTACAGGGGGGGCAAGGAGGGTCGCTCCAGGGGGAGTAAGCGCCCCTCCTTGCCCCCCCTGCGGACGCCCATGGGGCGGGGCCAGGCACGTCAGGGAGGAGTATAGTGCACTTATAAGAGTGCATATGTGTTTGTCCGGCCGTACTAAGCTGGCCAAACACCCACGCCCACTAATGTTTCTCCAACCCGGCTGTGTTACACAGCCGGGTTGGAGAAAAGGCACTGGCTCAAATGCACCTTCTGAACGGTACACAAGGCTGCTCAGACCAATCCTGGTGCTGCACTCATGTGAGAGCAGCGTCTGGATTGGGTATGGAGCCTGTGTCCTGAGGACCATCCCCTTCTGGCTGACGAGAGAAGCATTGAGGGTGGCCTGGAGTGGAGGTGAGCAAAATGAAATTCTTTTTTATTTATATTTTATTCCCACTCCTTTCCCACATTCCCCAACCCAGAGCCCTCTCCATCCGCTGCCACCCTACAACTTTATGTAGGTGGCAGCAGCCACTTGTTCAAGTTCTGGTTCTTCAAATGAGACATGCAGCACCTACTTGGATACCCTCACGGGTGACAAGCGGCACTCTATAAAGACCACCTGATTGATTGATTGGCAGTGTCTGCATGGGAATGTAAGTGGGTGTCACAGTATGTCTATACATGTAAGTGTGGCTGTAAGAGTCTCTGTATAGGTTTGTAAATGGGTTGAACAGTGTCTATACGGTGTGTAAATGGGTGTGACAGTGTCTGTATGGGTTTATGAATGAGTGTGACAGTGTCTGGATGGGTATGTGTGTGAGAGTATGCGTCTGCATGTGACTTGGTGCAAGAGGTCTCACTGTCTGTCACAGTGGGTGTTAGTGTTTGTCTGGCTAGCTGTGAGAATGGGTGTGAGAGTGTTTCTCTAGGTTTGAGAGTCACTGTGAGAGTATTTGGTTGCCTATTTGAGCAGGTGTGTGATTATATTAATATATCTTTTTTAACGGTTGCCTAGATCTGCAGACCCGCCCGTAACTGTATACCGGAGCCGTGCTTGGCCCCATGAGTAGATCCGCAGATCTTGGAGAACCCCCCAAACGAATTGTGTGCTTTTACTGCCCATTACTTACTCTTTACCCACATGTAATTTATACTCTGTGGGTCAGAGAACTTGCACACTGACCCCAGAATTTCCTTTTGGCCCACATTATAGCCCCAGGGACCATAAGTGCGCACCTGGATGTGAGTGGCTGTGACACAGTCTCTACAGGTGCGAGACTGTGTGTGAGAGCGTGTGTCTGGGTGTGAGAGTGGATGAAAGGGTGTCTGTCTGGGTATGAGTGCGGGTATGGCAGAATGTACCTAGGTGTCACAGTGGGTAATAGAGTGTCTGTGACTGTGAAAATGAGTGTGAGAGTGTTTGGGCGTGACAGTGATTGCGAGAGTGGTTGTATGCTTGTTTGAGTGGGTGAGTGGTCATATCTTCTTTTTTCTATGGTTTCTGAGATTCGTCGATTCACCCACGAATTTACATGAAGGCCCGCTGAGCCTTGTGGGTAGATAAGCAAATCTCATAAACCGTCCCAAAAAAATATATACATGTATTTTAACTTAACAACTTATGTTTACAGCCTACTTATATCCCCACATGCAATCAGGAAGTCTCTACCCTGACCCTTTATAAACATTACAGCCCAAATTTGAGCCCTGGGAAACATTTCCCAATAAAAGAAAATTGCGGCTGCAATATTTCTGTGATGATGCTGCCAGTCAATCAGCTCTTTACTTTGGCGCGTGGATCCGCGGATGGATCCGTAAAGGATCTCAGTTCCTATATATCTTAATGTTTTTTTAACTCTAACATCTCAGAAACCACTGAACAAATCTACACAGCATCACAAAACGCATGATCTGGAGAACAAAATCTACCTTTATGCCAAATTTAGTGTAATTTCACCCAGTAGTTTGAGCTGTAGTCAGGTTCAAAACTCCTATATTTATATTTTATGTACTGGCGGTCGCCAGTAGGTAGTTATAGTTACAACCTAGTTTCCATAGGATAAGCATTTATTTATTTGCTAATAACTTTGGTGTCGTTTGACGAATCTTCCTAAAATTCTCTCCAAAAAAGTCTATTCAGGTCAGCTCCTATCCTGAAAGTTTGGGGGTGATTAGTGAAGCGGGTGCTGAGAAAAAAGGGGGTCCCAAAAGTCGTTTTCTCCATGTTAATTTCCATAGGAAATTTTGCGACGAGCTACAGCTCGAACTGCTGAATGGAATGACCCCACATTTAGCAGAAAGGTAGAGCTTGGTTCAGAAAGCGACCTTTTTTTTAAATTGTGTAAATCCGTTCTGTAGTTTTTGAGAAATTCAAACAATAAGAGTGAAAAAAAAAAATTCCCATAGAAAATTTGTGCAAGGCTACAGCCGAAACTACTAAACGGAATTACTCCAAAATTGGCGGAAAGGTAGTGCTTGGGTCAGAAAGTTTCTTTTTTAAAAATTGTGTAGTAGTTTTGATATCTGGGCGGAGCCTAAGTCGTGTGCGCGATCTTCACAGTGATTGGCTGCTAGCACTCCAAACCAGGAAGTGTTGGCAGCCATCTTGTGGCTTGGTAGAAGCGAGAAAAAAGGTATAAAACAAGAGAAGGGGGTAGGGTAGGAAACGCTGACCCACTGGGTCTGCTCATGGGGTCCCAGAAAGACCCCCAGGGCCCAAAAAATCATTAAAAATAAAAATCGGCACAAATTCGCGCTGGGATCACGGGTTCTCGCATTTCATTTTAATGAGGCCCTTGGGTGGGCTAGGTTCCAGGGGTATTTCTTAAAAAATAATAGCAGGGGCTCGCATGGGTTGCGGGGGTCCACTGGGGTCTGAAATTCACGCTGGGGGTCGCGAGTTCTCACAAATCATTTTAATGAGGCCCTTGGGTGGGCTAGGTTTTGGGGTATTTATTAAAAAATAATAGCAGGGGCTCGCAGGAGTTGCGGGGGTCCACTGGTGTCAGCGCAGCCCTGGGGATTCACTTATGTTGGGAGGGGGTTGCGCGGCCCCCTTCGTGGAGTCTTCTATGTACTTTTATTTTTGGTGTTGTCTGACGAATCTATATGAAACTATCGAAAAAGTTTCTCTTTTTTTAATTAGCTCCTATATTGAAAGTTTCAGGTGAATGGTCTAGGAGGGACTGTCCCTTTGCGAGTTAGAGCCGAGCTCTCCCTCTGCGAGCCAGCACGCTGGGGTGTGTTTGCGAGCTGACGTCAGTAGCTCACACTGTGCAAGCCGAGCCGATGGCCCGTAGCTCTCCCTGTGCGGGCTGAGCCCATGGGCCGCAGGTGTCCCTCTGCGAGGCTGCTCAACGGTCCACAGGTCTCCCTGTGCTAGCCGGATCGCAGCTGTCACTCTGCGAATCGATATTGGGAATATAAAGCGGCTCTAAAAAGACCCCTTGTGTTTATTATTTGAAGCTACATATAATTGCGGATGCACAGCTTCAGGTTATTTAGAAAAACTCAATTTCCCTGATCTGTGAAGTGTACTCCATCACTTCTGTAGATATCAGCCATATCAAAATGTATGTTGTTGTTGTAGATCGACCCCATTATATGGTTTCTGAGGTATGCAGACACAGCTTTACTGACATTCTTCCTAGATTTTTCAATCTGAGGACAAAATTGGTTTGACCATTTCCACTTCTGTCTTTGGCATCTATTGGAATATACAAAGACAGTTTGAGGCAAAAGCTACATCAATTGTCGAAAGGTGCCCTTCATTAGCATTTGCAAGCCTTCCCCAATGTGCCTAGATCATTTCCACCACAGTGCACAATCATGAGGTCAGGGTGTTGGAGATGCAAACAGGTTTTAACCAAAGGCAACAATTGGTGCCACTTCAATCCTCTCTGTCCAAACCATTTAATGTCCACATTTTGTAAACCTAGGTCTAAGTCAGTACATCTCTGTTCTGCATACCTCTTGCACCAGAAAACATAGCTATGTCCCACGATCCACACTAGCATTTTGAAGGTATGGCTGGGAGGAATGGATAGATGTCTGTAGGTCATGCAGTCTGTTCATAGAATAAGAGATACAAAATCCATGGTCCCCAAAGGAGTGTTCCACCTTGTTGTTGTGTATTCTTTTGGGTACATTTAGTTTATTAGTTTATCTTTTATATATATGTGTATGAAAAAATAAAGTTTGAAAAAAAACATTACATAACGTTTTTGGTTGTTTTCTTAAGTGATGTGTGACACTTTCTAATTCTTATTACTGTTTGGTGGTGTCCACCATGGTGTTACATTTTGGGGCAGTTATCACGGGAATACTGGTGATGTCTTCAGTTTGCACCAACTTCTCAATAGTATGTTAGATTTATCTCAATTTTAGTTGCATTATAGTGCTGATAATGAAATACAGAGTAGCTGTTCCCGTGCAAAAAGATATGAGGTGCACCTTTGCGATTTATTCTAAATACTAAAATGCTGTATTGAATTGCACATTGGTAGTGGGTGTACTTACAATGTACACACAAAATCAATGAAGAAATCTCATTGTATTTATATTGATTGGGAACAGTGGGTCAGGTCCTGGATCTTGACGGGATATACTGCCCAGTTCATTTATTGTTCTGTACATGAAAAAATCACATCACAACTTTCACAACAACTGTGATGACAAACAAATTCCAGCGCAAAGCCACGTTAGCACCAGGGATTTTACACCTGCTTTCTGTTGGAGTTGAGCAGGAAAACTACCTGCAGCGTGAAAGGGAACACAGCCAAGAGCCACTCAGGAACACACACAGGTGCCATAGAGTCAATGAGCATGATACAGGGATACCCATGAGCACCACAACACTCATCGCAACTTCCCAAGGACAGCCAACGCCCTGAACTCGCATCTGAGCAAGTGTGTCCATGTTGTCATTGTGTAAGCATGATAGGCACGGGGCCTGCAACATCGCAGCGTGCTGTGTTCAGCAGACGTTACCAGGTCACCTTAGAGTTGGCAGTGACCCTGGACATGTAGCTATGCACGCATCCTCCTGCATGCTCAAGCGGCATGTGCTGCTCTGGCGTACAAAGGTCAGCGCAGGGGTGTGCCTATCCTGAAGGGGAACGGGGTGTCTCAGACATGTACGTGTGCAGCTGGTGCGGTAAGTTTGTCTCTGTGTTCTGGTATGGCCTGCCACAACGGCCGCAGCAGTGACCTGTCCCAGGACACCCCGCACGCCGCACGGCTCACCAGCTGTAGCGCGTCCCTGCCTCGGCGCCCCTCGCTGCTACTCACTTCTGTCTCTCCCCGCTGTTGCCCCATTTGATATCTCATGCTAATTTTCTTCTGTAATTAGATAGTCTATGCGATGGATTCTGCACTTGTTTTTCCCTTCTGTACTTAGATTGTTTCTGTGCCTTTCATTGAATTTCACCCCTGGTGTGCCACTCCCAGCCACTGATCCCCCGCGGCCCGCCCCCTTTTCTTTTTGTAAACCCCATTGGCCGCCCCGCTCCCACCTCCCAGCTGCTCCTCCCTCCCACTTGGCCTCATATGGTGCCCGCGTGGCGCAGGCGAGTGTGACCTGTCTCAGGACACCCCTCACGCCGCATGGCTCACCAGCTGTAGCGTGTCCCTGCCTCGGCGCCCCTCGCTGCTGCTCGCTTCTGTCTCTACCCGCTGTTGCCCCCATTTGGTATCTCGTGACTTTACCTGCTTATTTTCTTCTGTAATTAGATAGTCTATGGAATAGATTCTGCACTTGTTTTTCCCTTCTGTACTTAGTTTGTTTCTGTGCCTTTGATTGAATTTCACCCCTGGTGTGCCGCTCCCCCGCTTCCCGCCGCTGATCCCTCGCGGCCCGCCCCCTTTTCTTTTTGTAAATGCCATTGGCCGCCCGCTCCCTCCTCCCAGCCGCTCCTCCCTCCCACTTGGACTCATATGGTGCCCCTGCGGCACAGGCGAGTGTGACCTGTCCCAGGACACCCCCCACGCTGCACGGCTCACCAGCTGTAGCACGTCCATGCATCGGCGCCCCTCGCTGCTGCTCGCTTCTGTCTCTCCATGCTGTTGCCCCCCTTTGGTATCTCGTGACTGTACCTAATTATTTGCTTCTGTAATTAGATAGTCTTAGCGATAGATTCTGCCCTTGTTTTTCCCTTCTGTACTTAGATTGTTTCTGTGCCTTTCATTGAATTTCACCCCTGGTGTGCTGCTCCCCCGCTTCCCGCCGCTGATCTCTCATGGCCCGCCCCTTTTTTTTTGTAAACCCCATTGGCTGCCCCGCTCCCGCCTCCAAGCTGCTCCTCCCTCCCACTTCACCTCATATGGAGCCCGCACTTACGCGCAGCGGTCAAGCTCACGGGTGCGCTGATTGTGCGCTGAAGGCACGCCAAAGACAAGCCCGTCTACGCCTGTCCATGCCTGGACCGCGCCCAGCGCCGGAACCCCTGGTCCTCGACATTGCCAGCGCACCCGACGAACTTACGACGACGCCACCCTCCAAGCACTCAACACCGCCCGGAACCCCGCCTGCCACCGAGCTAGACTGAAACGCACCCACGGACCCTTCACCTGCCAATTCACCTGCCTCCGAACCAGCACCACACCCGCAAAGCCGAGCACCAGCAACAACCAACTCAAGTGCATCCTGCTCAACACCCGCTCCGTCCACAGGCACGCTGTCGAACTCTGTAACCTCCTCGACACAACATTACCAGACGTCGCCTTCCTCACAGAAACCTGGATGAACGCCTCCTCAGCCCCCGACATCGCCATAGCCATCAGGACGGCTACAAGATTACCCGCAGGGACCGCATCAACCAAACCGGAGGAGGCGTCACCATCGTCCACAGAAACACCATCCGCATCACGACCAACTCCGACGACACCCTCACTGCCGCCGAGCACCTTCACTTTTAGATACACACTGACCCCAAGACCACCCTCAGAGGCACCCTCATCTACAGACACCCCGGACCACGCACACAATTCAGCAAAGCCATCGCAGACTTCATCAGTCCGCACACCCTCACCTCCACAGACTACATCCTCCTAGGGGACCTCAACTTCCACCTGGAGAACAACAAGGACTGCAACACCGCCACCCTGCTGGACAACCTCGCCAACCTCGGACTCAAGCAGCTGGTAAACACCCCCACCCACTACGCCGGCCACACGCTTGACCCCATCTTCTCCTCCAGCAAACACATCTCCTTCAGCAACTCCACTGGACTACACTGGACAGATCACAGCTGCGTCCACTTCAACTTCAGAAGAACCACGAACCACCACCACCCGCAACAGGTTCCCCGCAGAAGCTGGAGCAAGGTCACCGCCTACCAGCTCACCACCACCCTCCGCCAGAATCCGCCCACCAACACGATGGACCCCAGCGAAGCAGCCCGCAACCTCACACAGTGGCTCACCAACTGCGCCGTCGAAATCGCACCCCTGAAGAACCTTCCCAGCAGACCCGGCAGCAAGAAAGCCTCCTGGTTCACCAACGCCCCCAAGAACTCCAAGAAAACCTGCCGCACCCTCTAGAAAGCCTGGCGCCGTGACCAGACAGCAGAACACATGACGGCCCTCATGAACGCCACCAGTAAACACCACCAGCTGATCCGCACCACCACGAAGACAGTATTCAAAGAACGACTGGACAACAACACCCACAAAACAAGGAACTCTTCAGCATCGTTAAGGAGCTCTCTAACCCCAGCACCTGCAACAACGACATCACACCCTCGCAAGACCTCTGCGACTCACTCGCCTCGTTCTTTCACCGAAAGATCGCCGACATACACAACAGCTTCGGCGCACAAACCACGTACCCAACCACCGAACCAGCGCCCCCCACCACCACCATCTGCACCTGGACCCCTGTCAGCACCAAAGACACCACCCGCCTGATGAACACCATCCACTCCGGATCCCCTGCCGACCCCTGCCCTCACCCCATCTTCAACAAAGCCGATTCCATCATCGCACCCCAACTCCGGAACATCATCAACAGCTCCTTCGCATCCGCCACATTCCTGGAGAGCTGGAAACATGCCGAGCTGAGCGCCCTCCTGAAGAAACCCACCGCGGACCCCACGTACCTCAAGAACTTCAGCCCCATCTTGCTCCTCCCCTTTCCAGCCAAAGTCATCGAGAAGACCGTCAACAGACAACTCTCCGCCTTCCTCGAGACCAACGGATCCCTCGACCCCTCACAGTCCGGTTTCCGAGCAAACCATAGCACCGAGACCGCCCTCATCGCAGCCACCGACGACATCAGGTCCCTGCTCGACAGCGGGGAAACAGCTGCCCTCATCCTCCTAGACCTCTCAGCAGCCTTCGACACCGTATGCCACCACACCCTGATACAATGCCTCAGCAACACCGGAATCCAAGGAGCGGCACTGGATTGGATCATCTCGTTCCTCGCCGGAAGAACCCAGAGAGTCCGCCTCCCCCGTTCCAATCCGCGGCCACCGAAGTCATCTGAGGTGTTTCGGAAGGATCCTCTCTCAGCCCCACCCTCTTCAACGTCTACATGAGCCCTCTCATAGCCATCGCCCGCCAACAAAACCTCAACATCATCTCCTACGCCGACGACACCCAGCTGATTGTCTCCCTCACCAACGACCCCACCACCACCAAAGCCAGCCTCCAGGAAGGAATGAAAGACGTTGTAGAATGGATGACGATCAGCTGTCTGAAACTGAACTAAGACAAGACGGAAGTCCTCACCCTCGGACCATCTCCTTCTGCCTGGGACGAATCCTGGTGGCCCCCTGCCCTGGGCACCACACCCAAGTCAACGGACCACGCACGCAACCTGGGCTTCATCCTGGACTCCTCCCACACGATGACCAAGCAAGTCAACGCCGTCTCGTCCACCTGCCTCAACACCCTGCGCATGCTCTGAAAGATCTTCCGATAGATCCCCACCGAAACCAGGAAGACGGTCACCCAGGCCCTCGTCACCAGCCGTCTGGACTAAGGGAACAACCTCTAGGCTGGAACCACAGCCAAACTCCAGAAAAGACTCCAGCGCATGCAGAACGCCTCCGCACGACTCATCCTGGAAATCACTCGCCACAACCACATCTCTGCCCACCTGAAAGACCTGCACTGACTCCCCATTAGCAGGAGGATCACGTTCAGAATCCTCACCCACGCACACAAGGCCCTCCACGACACGGGATCGAAATACCTCAACAGCCGCCTCACTTTCTACACACCCACCCGCCAGCTCTGACCCGCCAGTCTCGCCTTCACCTCCGTCCCACGATTTCGGAAATCCACCGTCGGAAGAAGATCCTTGTCCTACATGGTAGCCAAGACATGGAACTCCCTCCCCACCCGCCTACGGCTGACCCCAAACCATCTCGCCTTCAGGAAACAACTCAAGACCTGGCTGTTTGAGCAGTAGCGACCCCCCCAAGCGCCTTGAGACCCTCACGGGTGAGTAGCGCGCTATACAAATTTTAGTGATTGATTGATTGAGTTAATTGAGCAGTCAATGTTGTAAAGTGGCATGCACCACCTCCAAAGGGCAGTGTCAAGGTGTTGCACATCTGCTGCATGACCGGGTGCACTGCCTTTGGCAGTGCTGCAGATCACTTACCGGCTGAGCTTCCGCATCCCAGACGTCACCTGATTCAACCTGTATTTCAATGTTGCACCTGCCTATCCGAGTGGTGCATGGACGTGTGCCTCTCCAACGAGTGGGTAGCTGACATGCATTACGACGGGTGTGTGTGCCCCCTGTTGGACCACGACAAAGAGTGTATGGTGATGCCCATTTATGTGATGCATGGATGTTTGGTATGCACGTTGGAAACTGGGCCTGGGAGATTGCACGTGTCATAGTATGAAGTGAGCAAATTGATTGACTTCCCAATTCTGCTTAGGTGCACATTGGGTACAGTGGTTGGAGTCAGCACAATTGCCCCGGTCACCTGATGGATTACGTCGACGACATATCAAATATTGTGGCCAACCATCACTCATTAGAGATAGTGGCTTATGTAGCTGCACTTGCATTTATGGACAAATGACAAGGGACATGAAACCACGACTCGATGTGCCACATTGTACGTGTTCTGCCGCATCATTGTTCGTTGTACATCTCATCACATGTCCCAAAACAACAGTGGACATGGCTGCATTGGCGTTGAATTATGTACGAGGCGCTGACAACCAATGTTGCTTGACACTGACATGTGTTAGTGATGGACTACCCCGAGGTGAACATGGATGTTTTCCTACATTCCTTATTCAGGCATGGTGCTGCATTTGTCTGCATATCATGGCACTACTCTTGGCCGTACTGACACACATTTTTTTTTAATAAAGTGTCCACATTTTCACTTGTCTCCAAATGTATTGTGACTTGATTTGTATGCCTATGTGTGTGTCACTCACTCTCTGGATACCTGCCATATGTGAATTGCTACCCCATCCGGACTGTGGGTTTGTACCTATGCGTTCTCATGTGCCTCTTTCGTACTGACGCTTTTGGACGCTTATCCACCACAGGCGAGTGCATTTGTGTCCTGTGTTCAATTGTGCAAATGTTTGTGTTTGGACAACATTGTGTTGAATGTTGGTGTACTCTGCTTCCTATGTGTGTGTGCTGCATTGTGTGTGAGATGTCCCTTCATGTGAGCTTTTCTTCACCCTTCTCCCTTTCAGGCAGTGTGGTTTTCACTTCTATGCTCATTCAGTGGTGTGATGATGGCGGGTTGTGTGACTTGTGCTCCTTGTTGGTGTGTTTCATTTTGACCATGGTTTGTCTATAGTTGTGCTGTATTTAATTGTGCATGTGTGCCATTGTGGCCATCTCCCCCGTCCCCAAACTCCCTGCTTCTTCCTCTTCCTGGTGCTGTTGTGTCTGTAATTGTGTTGCTCCACACATAAATACATGTAATGAACAAATTAGAATAGTTCATTGATTCTTTTAGGTTTCAAAACTTCTCTCTATTGTTTTTATTAATTTTCCATAAAAACAGTGAGATTTCATGACCATAGGAACTTAAACAGGATTGTGCCTCCATACCAGAGTGCGGGTGACATCCACAAATGTATAACTGCACTGGAAAGGGCCAGTAAAGTACAGAAGTCCCCTTAGGAGCAGTGGGCAGCTATTGTGTGGCTCTCCTTTGCAGACAAAGGTAGAGACAAGCTCCTCACTGTAAGAGAAGGGGATGCTGATGATTATACAGTCCTGAAGAGTGCTCAGATTGAATGGTTTGGCCTAACTAGGATAAAGTTCAGAGATATCCAAAAGGCTCAGACTCAGGACTGGGTTGACTTTGTTGATTGTGCTAAGAAAGGCTCTGGAGGGCTGGTTACTTAGCAGTAAGGTGGCTGATTATACAGGATTGTACAACTTAATTATGAGGGAGCAGATCCGTAATAATTGACAACATCAGCTGTTGCATCAGCACCTGGTAGACTCTGATATGACCTCTCCCCAAGAATTGGGAAAGAATGCAGACGAATTGGTCAGAACCAGGGTGAAGCAGAAGGTTCAGAACCAAGGTGGTGACCAAAAGAAGCAAGATTCTAAGAACTCGGATAAGGGTGGGGAAAAGGGTAAAGACCAGAAGTCTTCTCAAGGTCCCCAACAATTTTCATCTGATGGGGAGTCCCAATATTCCAAAAAGAAACCATGGTGTAAAATCTGTAAACAGAACAGCCATTGGACTGGTGATTGCAATAAACCCAAGGACTCAACTCCAGCCACCATTGCCCCTGAGGCAACTGTTCCCTCTAGTTCAGCTCCAAATGGTAGTTCCCAGAATAAGGGTGTAGTAGGGTTAACCCAGGGTTCTGAGATGGACTCTGGCCTAGTCAGTGTTCCAACTAAGGCTGTACTGATCAGTGATGGAGGCATTGATATGTCCTCCTTTGTGAATCCCAGTAACTTGGGCTGTTGTAGATGATTTTAGACTCTAGTAAATATTCCCGATTTCATGCCCTTATGTGGTTTTATCAAATCATATCCTTATATAGGCATAAGAATCATACCCATATTAAGACATAGCCAATGTAGTGCAAATACGGCAACGCTACTCCCATAGACTCCTAGAAAGCACAACGTGTTCTTAAACAAACCAACCCTCCAGCAGCCCGGGAATTCCCCCTGCTTCTGTATTTATTTGTCCTAGAACTCCTGGAGTCCGGAAAGAACTGCGAGTTCTTAGTGACGTCTTATGTCCAACCTTACATCAAGCTCAGCACCTTCCAGTTAAAAATATACCAGCATCTGCCTTAAGCAACACACAGTGGTTTGGAGCAGATCGGCTATCTACTTGCCTGACGCTCACTGATGCGAGTGCCGAAGGAAGCCGACCCTCCCTGCTGACGCACTGAGAGAGACGCTGTCTTTTCTCCTGCTGTTAAATCCAGCTCCAGAATTTCCCTGTCAGCCTTACGGGTTGCTGGGAGAACGAGTCCTGAGAAAGAGATACAAGACCTCCTTCATTCTAAAACCAAGGTACGGAGTTGATTAGACCCTTAGAAAATTCTTGATTCAGATTCTCGGCAAAAACGATAACTCATCTACTCCTTCAATGTACCAGGCTTAGGTTAGGTACACCAGGGTAGGCGTATCTTAGAAACACCAGTTGAGTACGTTTAGTCATTATTTTATCATTGTATGTATTTTATCCATTTTAAGCATCATATGGCTTAGAAACCATATAAATGCTTTTACAGTATTATTTCATAATACTCATTTTACTGTACGCACTTTACTTTATGACAAGTATTACAATTGTGGCAATTCACTTCTCTTGCATGAGAAAGAAGACTGCTCAATAAATAACCTTTTTATTGAAAACGCCTGTTTCTCTATTTCTCTGCACTCCTGGTGAAACTAAGCATGCACGATTAACTGAGTGAAATAGCTATCTATTGTTTCTGCGACTCTGGAGATATACTCCTTAATCTGGGGGAACAAAGTTGTCATGTTTATGCGGTTGTCAGAAACTAATCCCTTCGTGTCTATTCAGGAAAGTTAGCACCTTCTTGTTTACTCGAGAAAGTTTTTAGTGACCTCTGAGCTAGCTGGCATTTCATAATTAAGTCTAACATATTCTATAGAGACCTAGTCGACCTCAGTCCTGCGTCTACATGGTCGTTTATGTTATTCCAATGCGCAGAGCCTATCGGGAATATAGGAACTACACTACATGGCGCCCAATGTTTGGTAAGGTGATAATTTAACGCTAGAAAATAAAGTAACTCAGTCGTGCTTTTCACATAGACCCCTTTTTCCTGTAAAAACTCCAATAGACGTCTGGAGTGGGTAAATGGTTAATATCCGCCAGATTTTAGTAGGAAGAGATTCCTATGTAATAGTTTTTGGTTTGTTCAACGTTGAAGGATACAGTGTTCCAAAATATTGTGCACCTAATCTTTGTTTCCTTGAAACTTGCTCTGCAAACTTTCTGTCAGCAAAATGACAGAGAGTGACGAAGAAAGGGAGCGAGCTAGACTAGCAACTCAACTATTAGAGGAAGACACAAGTCTTCAGCAAAACAACCCGGATGCAATAATCATCCCGGTAAATGTAAGAAAGAGTGTAAATTACAAACTAATAAATAGTGGAGTATCATCGAGAGGTGGTACACTCATATTTGTGGTAGAGGCACATGAATATCGGCAGACAGAGGTATTCTCTTCATGGTTAAATTTTCCAGCAGCAAATGCTGTAACACACGAGTTCCACTAGTACAAAGTAGAGGAAACTCCAGAGGAATACGTTCCTTTCGAGGACGTTGGAATTCCACTAACTTACCAGGAGCATCAGCTCTGGTTTAATGGCGTCCTAAAACATCAAAATCACATTACCAGGCTCGGTCCGCTAGGTAGAATAAGAGCCACATGGCCGGTTCTAGCCAGCTATACACCACATCCTGACATTGAAGAAATGTCAGACAGAGAACTTTTAGTTCAGCTAAAACAACTAATTAAAATACATAGACAATTGGTACAATATGTCATGCGGACTTTAACAGTCCAACCTGCTATAAAAATTCCACAGCACACCCCTCACCAGGGGAACACTAATAAAATTACACCACAGACTATACAATCAGTCATTGGCAAGTTACCCACAAAACGGGAACAAGTTCCGTTCTGGTTAGCTCAAAAAATTACTCAAATAGAGGCAGTATTTCCTGATACTACCCCTCACGAAAGACACAGAATTCTGACAATCCGCCTACCAATGGGGATTGCGCCACATGTGGAGGACTGTGACACTTGGGCAATAGTCTTTGCTTCAATCTACACAAAAACATATGGTGTTCCATCTATGGCAGTTATACCAGATGTACTAAATTAATACGGTCCAGAGCCTGCTTTAAATCTAGGTATGAAATTACTAAAAGAATTTAAGCAAGTCTCCGCTATACTACTAGCTAACATAAAAGGAGAAGCAGCATCTGTGGCCATTCGCCAAAATTAAAAGAAACAGATATAGCAGAACAACCTTTTGAACTTGCCAGAATAATTGAAAAATCCTATGAAGAATTAGGTAGAGGCAGGTTGGGTGGGAAAACACTAAAACCACAACTAACTCAAAATCCTGAATTTTTTTTAAATTCAAAATAATTTAATAACTCCTAAAAAGAAGTGGGAGGGTAATAAGCAAACCACTCCCAGAGAAAGACAGTTTCAGACCAGAGGAAGGTCTCCCCAACGGAGAGATAGATCTCCGGACCTGGGGGGCAAGTTCTCCACAACGGGAGCCCTCTGGAAAAAAATATAATCTTAGAAATAGGGATAATTTGAGAAAACCTGACAGATATCAAGATATTGATACACGGCCCTCTCGATCTTTTCAGACTTCCTCACAGATATCGGAACGAAGCGGATGGTCAGAACATAAGGAAGAGTGCGTCAAGTCCAAAGACAAAGAACCTGCTCATCAAAGTAAAAAATTACAGTCTCCCTAAAAAGAAGGTAGCCAGTATTAAAGTAAAACATGCTGAGGATTCTGAGGACACAATTCACGAACGGAGAATGGGCCCAGACAACGCTAGACAGCGCAACAGAAGTTACCATAGCTCGCAAGATCCTGATGAATCTTCTGGAGACAGTGGACACGAATGAATACATTCACGTCGAAACTGCAGACACTAGAGTCAGTGTGCCTCATAAATTATATGAAATAACATTACGTATAGAGGGGGACAAAACTGGGAAAATAAGAGGTCTCTTCTGGTTGAACCTATCTAAAGGTTATGATATCCTTCTAGCAGAAAAGGACTGGCCACCAGAGTTTGTCAGGGAGTGCCCACATGGTGAAGAAATGAGTGTGCCTGCCTTCTCAAATCACATTCCAATTCATAAAAAATACATATTTGCTAGAAAATGGGCAGTGGCCCAAGCTTCTGCATTATATAAAAATCATGTAGGATGGGATGAGGAATCCCCTCACCATAAAATCCAGTTAAAAAATCAACCTACTGCACAAAGGCAGTATCCTGTTAAGCAAGAAGCTAAAAAACAAGTCAGGGAGATCTTAGATCAACTTGAGTACCAGGGGGTGATTGAAACATGCACCTCACAAATGAACAAACCTTTGTTTCCTGTCTCCAAACCAGACAATTCATATTGTCTAGTATTGGACTACAGACACTTAAACTCTTGTGGCAAAACATTTGCAGTACAAAATTCACACAGTGCAGTGAGGTAATTTGAATTTTTATGGTCAAGAAATGTCCCCTAACGTGCACCCCACCGTCTCCATGTACGTGCTTAAAGTGCATGTAACTTCCCTCCTCGACCAGCTATGAAGACGCAAATACATTTGCGTCCAACGTTAACATGTCCTCTTTCAGATCCACCATGAATGGATTGATAATTCAGTTCCTAAGTATGCCTTGCCACCGTCTTTTCATGGTGCACTTTCACGTTTTCCTAGCCCTGCAGAGCTAGGCCCTGATTTCTGCCATCGAGCCCTTTCTGCTCTCTGCCTCCTGTAAGCTGCAACGTGGGATACATCCCTGACCTCTGTCCTACTCCCTGCGTGGCGAGCGGTGCCCGGCTCGGCCTGCTTGCCTGCCAAAGACAGTATTTTGCCTTCAAGTTATCAGTATAGCCGAGCTCAGCTCCTCGAAAACACATTCCAGTCTAGCAGAATAGATAAACAATCCCCCGGCTGCAGAGCAAAGGGCCCGGCCTTTCTGTCTCCATGCAAGTAATTCATTGCTCCCGTTACCATGGTAGGCCCATGGCCCCTCGCATTACACGCAGACACGTAGTCACATATGCACGCATTAATAGTCAGTATAGAGTAGCCTCTGCCCAAGAGACCTTTCCTTCTAGATAATATAGTTCCCCAAACACAAGATATCAGATATGATTTAGGAACGAGTCGATCTGACATGCCAGACTTCTGTCTCTTCCTCTAGTGCTAAATGTCAAGTCCCCTGCACCCTCCAGCCTCACGTCAGTCACACGTCATGCCGCTGCGCGCGCATCCTTGCTACAGATTTCTGCTGACATTGCAAGATTCCTCTATGTATCCACCCACTTGTGACACTTTCATGCGACGTTTCTAGCACACACCTCTGTGTACGCCCTCGTGCACGCCTTCTGTTACGCACATGTGTTCTTATCTCGTTTCTCTCAGCTGTTACGCCTTCTGTATCCATCACCACTATATGCATTGACTATATATATTGTACTCTATTAATAAAGTATTGTCTATCCCTTCCTGAACCTTAGCGGTGAAAGGAACATGATACCATGGTTCGAACCATTCCATTTTATGGAATAAAACCCTTATAACTCAGATACCACGGACTCTGCCTCTCATTTCCGAGTGAGTTTTTTTATTGAACTTTACCGCATAGAAATTCCGGCGGTAAATATTTATTTACCACATTAATTTGGTGCCCGAACAGGGACCCCTCCCCCACCCCACGCGCCGGTAGGTGCGTCGCAGGTTTTGCCCCCTGCCACAGCCGTGACGGACAATTACGCGTACCCGCAGGATTTCCTGTATCTCCCTCAGGCCTACGGAGGTGACGGAGACTGCGATCAGCATCCAGACGAGGCGGTGAGGAGTGCGGAGGATCCCGACCAGAGCCCAGCCGAGAGAGCAAGGTCCGAGGTGTCTAGAGGCCCACCGGTTCCGACGTACCTGTGATGTCACGAGTCGAGTCGAGTCCAGTCCGGTCCAGTCGAGTTTCCGAGGCCTTCCGTTCCGTGCTTCCCGGTGAGTACCGTTGCTAGGGACGCATCTAGACGGGTGCATTACTATGTATCCGGTCAAGACGGGTTTGGGTACACAGACCCGGTCTGCACTGTTTTAGCAGTGTATCTGTACTGTTTAGCAGTATATCAAGTAATTCGTGTCTTCAACGGTTCGATTTTGTTTTCGTTATAGAATTCATGTATAGTCAATATGTGTTCAAAATGTTTCTATGTGATTAATGTCGTGGTATGAGTGACTGTTTGATCTACATTACTGTGTTTCTGTGTAAACATTGTGTTCAAGTTCGAGTAAGTGTCAAGTGCCAAAGTATCAAGATGCCATTGTTCTCAAAGTTAAGACAGTTAGGAACTAGGAAAGGGATATTAGAGGAAGCGATTCCTGTCCCACCTAGGGACACTCCTGGAAATTTTATGTATCACAAACACGGCTTAGATGCCATATTATATCTAGATTTATGGTTCGATTATACTAAGAACCTAGACGAGAAATATAGATGGCCCGTTACAGGGACATGGGATGCAGATTGCATCATGAGAGTAGAAGAAGCGCTATGGAAAAAGAAGACCAGACAATCTCAGAAAGACGCCATAGGATTGTGGCGTAAAGAATCGCATAGACGTACAGAGAAAGAATTCAGAAAAGCAGAAAAACGTAGAGAAGATTCAGATAAAACTCGAGAAAACGAACTAGTTGAAGAAGGAATACGAGTTAAAGCAGAACAAGTAGACCGACAACGAAACACTCTTGTGAATGGTATGTATCCTCTTTTGGCCGAGGGTTTACCTAAGGCCACTCCGGAAATACCAAAAGATCTGCCCGCTCCATTGGTTCCAACTAAATTACGCCAAAAGACCGCAGCAGACATTTTTCTTTCTTCCTATTTAGACGATGTAGCTCCTACATATACTACTGCACCTGCCCATGTACCCGTACCACCTGCACCTGCTGACGTCAACCTACCCCATGATCATCTACCCCCAGGTCCGCAACAGCAGATCCCTCCAGGTTCGCTACCCGCACCCGCTCTCGTTGTTCCCCCTGGTATTCAACAACTGCATCCATCTAATCCTTTTGGGACTGGCGTGGTCCAGGATCCAACCCAGCTACAGCAGGTACTGACCCTACAGCCAGGTTATGCTCAAGCCTCCGCTTCAGGAGGTGCTACAGGAAGTTATCAAACACCCCCACCGTTACACCGAGTGACAATGAGAGAGTTAGCAAAGGCTCGGACACCTAAAGGTGCACCGGCCGAACAACTTAGAAAAGAACTTACAGACTGCAGATATGACCCAGTGCCTGGTACGACAGGACCCATGTTGTTAGCGTCCCTACGTTTGAGACGCGTTACAGATTATTTGATGTTACTACCAGAAATGCCAGAACATCTAGACAAATTGTATTATTTTATTAGAACAGGAGAAGGACCGGAGTGTGTTGCTGCAGCCATGTCACGTCAGAAAGTTGAGAACAAAGGTTTAATAATGCGATTTTTGGTAAATTGTTTAATAAGAGAACAAGATCAGGCAGGTTTTCCACAAAGTGAGATGAATAGACTGAATAGATGGAGCCAGAATATTGCGGATGGTAAACATGATAAGGAGAACAGTGTACATACTATGGTTAGAAAGATCCGTAAAGAAATAATAGAAATACATGCCCGCCGAGTATCTGAAGAGCAACTAGAGTCAGATGACGGGAAAACCTCAGAGGAGGAAGAACAACCAGAGACCACAGCAGAAACGTCGCAATTAACTAGCGACATGATAGCATATGTAGGTAAGGGAAGATACCTTAAGAAAACAATACGTCCAGAAAGCAAAAGACTTTTTCTCTCTGCTATATCAAATCCGAGTTCTCCTGAGCATATGTTTCAGGCTACTGATAAAATACTTCAAGATCGAATGGGGTACCATGTACTCAATTCCATGGATGAACAAGAACTAGCCCGGTCCGCAGTACAATGGGCTGACAATTCTAGTACATATAATGATGATGCAGTAGCACAGACATTTTTTAACCTCTCCCCTGATGAACAGAAATTAGCTGGTATATACATGATTCAGCATCTCATTACGTTGTTCAAAAGCCAACATTCTGATCCAGGTCCCTTACCGGATATATTAATAGAACTGCTCTCGAATAGATGGAGAGGCCTAGGTACTGATTTAATTAAAGAAATTCTAGAACATCGACACAAATATAGTGCCTTCCTGAAACCACAGTTTATTTCAGCTCCACCACCCCCAGAAAGAAAAATGTTTTACTTTGACAGACAGAATCCCTTACGGGAAGTACATCCGGTCAGAAAAGACGATAACACACTAGAACGTGTATTCGTATACACACCCATAACTAAAATGGAATTATTGGAAATGAAGAAAATAGTGCCCAGTCATGATAAAGACCCTGCAGGTTTTCACCGAGAAATTAAAGATATGTTACTCATGGGCGATTACACGTATTCGGATATTATGAAAATGTTAAAAGTACTGTTGCCTGCAGGAATTTACGAGAAACTAAAGGAGAAAGAATGGGAGGTGGGAGACAAAAAGATTGATTGGGCTGCATTAGAAGTCGAAGAAAATGGTCGTACCCCAGGGTTAGGCCTTGGGGATAAAGCTAAAGCATTACCAGGTTTATTAGTACAGGTTTTGCCTAGACTGTTAGCGACTAAAAAGGAAGACTGGGACGCAATCTCAGCCTGTAAGCAGAAACACGATGAAGACACTAGTGATTTTTATTCTAGATTCGAGAAATGTTTTATTATTAACAGTGGCCTGAAAACAAGTAGCGAGTCATACCCACACCTCTTTGTATCAAAATTAGTCGAGAATTCCCTGCCTCAAGTTAAGAACCGTGTTTTGAAAGTCGAAAGCACATGGCAAGCAAATACGCCTTCCCAAATGTTACAAATGTTACAGTATCACCAGAATAGAATTAGGGAAGAACAAGATCACGAACAGAGACGTATGAAAGATACGAAAATGAAAATGTTAGTTGCTCAGTCAGTTCCAGCTGACGGTCAGAAAAGGGGTATGACACAGTCTAAAAATACGGCGGCTCCCGTTAAAGGGACATGCAACTATTGTAAACAGCCAGGTCACTGTGTGAATGAATGTACAGTTCTGAAACACAATATAGCAACAGGTAAAACTAAAGAGAGACCACGTCAGCCTAGACAGGATCAGGTCCAACATCAGGTCCAGCAACATATTCCACAGAACGTACAGCCTATGCCTGCTCCACAACAGACAGTACAGACAGTAGCGGTACCACATCCACAGCCCATTGCCGCAACACAGCAAGTTTCACAGCAGATGTACCAGTATGCACAGTCTGATTACCCCGATTATCAGCGATACTCATGAAATAGCCTAGAGAGGGAGGTTGGCTTGCCTCTCATTGAAGTTCCTGTAGATCAAGAGGGTCCTTATGTACATAGTCAAGTATTAGGAAAAGATAGAAAGTTTTTGATTGACACAGGGGCAAGTCGAACAACAATAAGTCACGACGAGGTTCCAGGGGCACCCCTCTCAGGCTCACAGAATGTTTCCCTTGGATTTTCAGGACAGCCTATTGTTAATGAAGTATCGAAACCTGTTCCCCTAGCAGTTGGTCCATTGTCACGTACTACAGACTTATTGCTCACGAAATCATGTCCAGAAAACTTGTTAGGTATCAAGATGCTAAAAGCTCTAGGAGCTGTAATATGTTGTTCTCCGGAAGGAGTTAGACTGTTTTTGCGTGACTTTAAGGGTCACTATGTGTTACGAGATTTTGATGTCAGATTGAAAAATGTACCAGAACATTTGTGGGCGCAAGGCCCAACTGATGTAGGTTGTATGCACATTACGCCATACCGAGTTACACTCAAGCCAGGAGTTGTATTACCCCGAATCTGACAATACAAGTTACCACCTGATGCTGTAGTGGCTTTACTGGAAATCATTGAAGAGCTCATTGCACAGGGAGTGGTTGTAGAAACCGACTCCGATCTATGTAATTCCCCTATCATTCCAATTCTTAAACGTACTGATCCGAATGCACCTCCAGTATATCGGTTGGTGATTGATTTACGAGAATTAAATAAATGCATCGTACCACAGTATCCTGTGGTCCCCGACAGTTCGTCCCGTTTGACTGCCATTGATTCCGAAGCGACGTTCTTTACTGTAATTGACCTCAAGAACGCCTTCTTCAGTGTCCCCATTGATCCGGAAAGCCAATATCTTTTCGGATTCTGTTTAAATGGCCGTAGCTTCAAATTTGCACGCGCACCTCAAGGATTCACAGAAAGCCCCAGCATCTACAGCCAAGCATTGAAAAGACAACTTGACAGTATTCACATGCCAGTTAACACTGCCCTACTCCAGTACGTCGATGATCTATTGATCACCGCCCGGAGTGAACCAGAATGTGAGCAAGCATCACTGACAGTTTTGTATTTTCTGGCTGACAAGGGACACAAGGTGTCCCCTTCAAAGCTACAATTCTGTGTTCAGCAAGTGGTGTACCTTGGGCACTTGCTGTCCAAGAGGGGGAGACAGCTAACACCTGACCGCATTCAGTTAATTGCACACTTACCGCAACCCAAGACACAAAAGGAAGTGCGGGCCTTCATTGGCCTCACCTCTTACTGCAGACAATGGATTCCCCAGTACGCATTTCTAGCCAAGCCACTTATACAGTTGACAACACAGGAGGCAGCTACTTCAACTGTCCTCCCTTGGACTCAGGAACACACACAGGCTTTTGATGAATTAAAGAAAGCATTATGTCAAGCACCAGTTTTAGCAACACCATGTTACAGCAAACCTTTTACACTTTTCGTTACAGAACGTGATGGCACAGCATTATCTGTCCTCACACAAGACCAAGCAGGTTCACATAAGCCGTGTGCTTATTTTTTGAGTACATTAGACCCAGTAGCCCAGGCCCTGCCTGCGTGCTTAAAATCAGTTGCAGCGACAGCCCTAGCAATCAGACAAAGTGATTCCATAGTATTAGGACACCAATTGACAGTACAAGTTCCACACTCTGTGGAAGTTCTTTTAAACAGAACACAGACTCAACACTTGACTATAGCACGACTGACAGGTTATGAATTGACATTGTTCCAGCCACACATAGAAATCAGACGCTGCAATATACTCAATCCTGCCACATTGTTACCCTCGAACACAACAGATCCAGCTCCACATGACTGTATAGAGATCATTAATGCAGTAACAAAGCCCCGACGAGACTTGACAGATGTTGCACTGACTAACCCAGACCTGACACTTTACGTGGATGGTTCATGTATGAGAACAAGCACAGGAGAATTAGTGGCCGCATATGCAGTGACCACTGAAACTGAAGTCAAAGAAACACACCGTATTGATATACTGTCTGCTCAAGCTGCAGAGCTCATTGCTCTGACTCGAGCCTGTATAGTAGCCAAGAACAGGAACGTTAACATATACACAGATTCACGTTATGCATTTGGAGTCGTACACGACTTCGGTGTACTCTGGCAAGAAAGAGGTTTCTTGACCTCTCACGGAGCCAAGATCCAGCATGGTCCCCTCATTCAAGCATTGTTAGAAGCAATACATTTGCCATCAGCCATAGCTATCATGAAGTGCAAAGCACATACTAAAGTCACAGATATTATTTTCCAGGGTAACGACCTGGCCGATCGAACCGCGAAACACACAGCTCTGACTCACACACATGCAGCTGATATGACAAAGACAATAGTTCCGACACCGACACATTGCATGACAGTTAAGGATCCCGCACTAGATGTAATTGACATACAGACACATGCTACTCCAGACGAAATAAAGAAATGGACCGAACTAGGAGGGATCCAGACAGACCAGGGATGGATGACGAAGGGAAAAGCCACATGGTTTCTCCCCGACTCTATGGTTCAAGTTATGATTAACACCGCACATAGTCCAGCACACTTAGGAGAAAAAGCCATGTTAGACAGTTTACAGAATCTCTGGTACAATAAACATTTACGAGCAGCAGCAAAACAGAAAGTGCGTACTTGCATGATCTGTTGTCAGTTCAACCCAGGCAAAAGCATTCCTGTAGAGCAAGGTGGATTTCATCCTCCCGATCACCCTTTTGAAGTCCTCCAGATGGATTATATCCAGATGGAACGATGTCGAGGATTCAAATATGTCCTCGTAGTTGTATGTGCACTTTCCCGTTGGACAGAAGCATATCCAGTCCCAGATTACACTGCTCCGACCACTGCCAAACAGTTGGTTCGTGAATTCTTCCCACGGTACGGTTTGCCTCGTGTCGTGTACTCAGATAACGGTCAGCCATTCTCGTCCGAGCTAATGAAGCAGGTATCACTCCTGCTAGGATATCAGTGGAAGTTCCACTGCGTCCGACATCCCGAGGCAGCAGGTCTCGTAGAGAGACACAATCAGACACTGAAAACACGTCTTGCTAAGATTTGTGCCGAGAAAGGGGTAGACTGGATAGTCGCCTTGCCAGTTGCATTGTTTTATATGAGAATGGTCGCACACTCTAGAACAGGGCTATCCCCGTATGAGGTGGTCTTTGGTAGGCCACCGAATATGTGGGGGACGCCTTTGCCGAGGAAAATAACCGATGTTGATAGTAACATGTTGACAGATTACCTTGCCTCCTTGATGTCTGCACTACAATCTTGTCGTTCACAGCTTTTCCGGACAACACCCAAGTAAAACAACACGACGTCCGTCCAGGGGACACTGTCATCGTCCGAAATTTCGACAGGAAAAGCCCGCTGGAGCCCAGATGGAAGCAGCCAAAGTTGGTGCTACTAACTACAAGGACCGCAGTGAAGTTGGAAGGGAGGAAGGGCTGGCTCCACACAAGCCATATAAAAAAGTTTCACGGACTGTTGCCAGACTCTTCCCCCCTCTAAGGACTGCCCAGATTCCAGTGACTCTAAACTCCCCCAGTTAGAGAAAACTCCATCTCAGGAGTACAAAACAAAATTGAGGTCTAGTAAGTCAGACAGTTTAATTGTTTAAGTCCTCCCCTAGGTGAAGCGGTTAGACAGGTTCCTGACATGTACAAGTTAGACCCCAATAGAGAGAGAGATAGACAGAAACAGATCAAGAAACAGAAACATTGTAAATCTCTCCGGAGCTATTTCATCATTACGTTATTGATTATGTTTTTTCTGAGTCTTATGGTTATTGGCATAAGTGTATTATTGCATATGTTCTTTCCTATTGCACACTCTACTCTTAATAACACTGCAGAGCACACGTTCAGTGAACTGCCTCCACACGAATTGTCTTATAGACTTGCGCTGCGCAACAATACATTTATCAGTATGTTACACCATTCCCATCAGACCAGCAATGCTACAAATTGTTGGATATGTGGCCGACTCCCTCCCTATCAGAAATACAAAGGAGCTCTGCCCCTCTTCCCGTATCCGTTTACGCATAATGGTTCCTGTGGTGCCTGGTTCAGCTTAATTAATTCTGTAGACACTGATTCCATAGTTTACCAAGGCAATTGGGTATGGGGAAATCTGAACACAGTCATGCATCAAGCATGTTTCCCAGACAAGGAGGGTCTCCCACAAAGGACAGGGACCGATCTAGAAAACAAAGTATATGGATTAGGTAATTATACACTTAACCTCATGATTCTGAATGTCCAGTCTGAAACCGAACCAGACTTGCCCTCTATGTCAGTGTTACCCGTTAAAGGCGAATTATGTGTCAGAAAGAATGGTTCAATACACTTAGGTCATAGTGAATGTACTACTGTGATCAAATTCAGTGATAAGGACAAGTCCACATTCAAAGCTTCCCGTCATTCCTATTTCATTTGTGGTCATACCGCATACATTCGTTTACCTCTAGATTGGGATGGTACTTGTTACATTGCATTCCTACTGCCCCCTGTTTTTCTAGCTCCTCCTGATTACCATAGAAATCCTCAGCTTATACATACTAGACACAAGAGAGAACTCCCAATTGTCGATCAGACTGAAACAGCATGGGAACAATATACAGATTTCAATAGAGGATTCTTTTTCTTTTTAGGACCTGTCTCGAATAGTAAATTGATACGAAAATTGACCAGAACCCTCGAAGCAGTAGTGAATGAAACTACTTCCGCCCTAGGTAACCTAATGGAGGAACAGTCTGCTATAAGACTTGTTGTTCTTCAGAATCGTCTCGTCCTTGACGTCATCCTGACCGATAGGGGCGGGGCTTGTAGAGTCATCGGATCGAGTTGCTGTGTTTTCATTCCAGAAAATGCACCGTCAGTATATAGAGCCATATCCCGTCTTCATAAGATTGCTAATCAGATTCATCAGAATCCAGGCACCTGGACTTGGTCCGGTTGGTTCTGGAGTACGATAACAGCCTGGGGATGGAAGCTACTTTCTTTCCTAGGGATTATATTGGCCATAGTATTCAGTTGTTGTCTCTGCATTCAATGTGGGCCAGCAATATGTGGCTTGTGTGCCACAGCCTGCATTCCCCATTCAAGTTCACGCTCTACATCCCACCTGAGAAAAGATGAGCAAATGATGTTATATGAACAGATAGATGGATTAATGAAGATCGATATATCATGAAGGGTCCGTAGGGGACAAGGAGGGAATGAGGTAATTTGAATTTTTATGGTCAAGAAATGTCCCCTAACGTGTACCCCACCGTCTCCATGTACGTGCTTAAAGTGCATGTAACTTCCCTCCTCGACCAGCTATGAAGACGCAAATACATTTGCGTCCAACGTTAACATGTCCTCTTTCAGATCCACCATGAATGGATTGATAATTCAGTTCCTAAGTATGCCTTGCCACCGTCTTTTCATGGTGCACTTTCACGTTTTCCTAGCCCTGCAGAGCTAGGCCCTGATTTCTGCCATCGAGCCCTTTCTGCTCTCTGCCTCCTGAAAGCTGTAACGTGGGATACATCCCTGACCTCTGTCCTACTCCCTGCGTGGCGAGCGGTGCCCGGCTCGGCCTGCTTGCCTGCCAAAGACAGTATTTTGCCTTCAAGATATCAGTATAGCCGAGCTCAGCTCCTCGAAAACACATTCCAGTCTAGCAGAATAGATAAACAATCCCCCGGCTGCAGAGCAAAGGGCCTGGCCTTTCTGTCTCCATGCAAGTAATTCATTGCTCCCGTTACCATGGTAGGCCCATGGCCCCTCGCATTACACACAGACACGTAGTCACATATGCACGCATTAATAGTCAGTATAGAGTAGCCTCTGCCCAAGAGACCTTTCCTTCTAGATAATATAGTTCCCCAAACACAAGATATCAGATATGATTTAGGAACGAGTCGATCTGACATGCCAGACTTCTGTCTCTTCCTCTAGTGCTAAATGTCAAGTCCCCTGCACCCTCCAGCCTCACGTCAGTCACACGTCATGCCGCTGCGCGCGCATCCTTGCTACAGATTTCTGCTGACATTGCAAGATTCCTCTATGTATCCACCCACTTGTGACACTTTCATGCGACGTTTCTAGCACACACCTCTGTGTACGCCCTCGTGCACGCCTTCTGTTACGCACATGTGTTCTTATCTCGTTTCTCTCAGCTGTTACGCCCTCTGTATCCATCACCACTATATGCATTGACTATATATATTGTACTCTGTTAATAAAGTATTGTCTATCCCTTCCTGAACCTTAGCGGTGAAAGGAACATGATACCATGGTTCAAACCATTCCATTTTATGGAATAAAACCCTTATAACTCAGATACCACGGACTCTGCCTCTCATTTCCGAGTGAGTTATTTTATTGAACTTTACCGCATAGAAATTCCGACGGTAAATATTTATTTACCACATTAATTTGGCGCCCGAACAGGGACCCCTCCCCCACCCCACGCGCCGGTAGGTGCGTCGCAGGTTTTGCCCCCTGCCACAGCCGTGACGGACAATTACGCGTACCCGCAGGATTTCCTGTATCTCCCTCAGGCCTACGGAGGTGACGGAGACTGCGATCAGCATCCAGACGAGGCGGTGAGGAGTGCGGAGGATCCCGACCAGAGCCCAGCCGAGAGAGCAAGGTCCGAGGTGTCTAGAGGCCCACCAGTTCCGACGTACCTGTGACGTCACGAGTCGAGTCGAGTCCAGTCCGGTCCAGTCCAGACGAGTTTCCGAGGCCTTCCGTTCCGTGCTTCCCAGTGAGTACCGTTGCTGGGGACGCATCTAGACGGGTGCATTACTATGTATCCGGTCAAGACGGGTTTGGGTACACAGACCCGGTCTGCACTGTTTTAGCAGTGTATCTGTACTGTTTAGCAGTATATCAAGTAATTCGTGTCTTCAACGGTTCGATTTTGTTTTCGTTATAGAATTCATGTATAGTCAATATGTGTTCAAAATGTTTCTATGTGATTAATGTCGTGGTATGAGTGACTGTTTGATCTACATTACTGTGTTTCTGTGTAAACATTGTGTTCAAGTTCGAGTAAGTGTCAAGTGCCAGAGTATCAAGATGCCATTGTTCTCAAAGTTAAGACAGTTAGGAACTAGGAAAGGGATATTAGAGGAAGCGATTCCTGTCCCACCTAGGGACACTCCTGGAAATTTTATGTATCACAAACACGGCTTAGATGCCATATTATATCTAGATTTATGGGTCGATTATACTAAGAACCTAGACGAGAAATATAGATGGCCCGTTACAGGGACATGGGATGCAGATTGCATCATGAGAGTAGAAGAAGCGCTATGGAAAAAGAAGACCAAACAATCTCAGAAAGACGCCATAGAATTGTGGTGTAAAGAATCGCATAGACGTACAGAGAAAGAATTCAGAAAAGCAGAAAAACGTAGAGAAGATTCAGATAAAGCTCGAGAAAACGAACTAGTTGAAGAAGGAATACGAGTTAAAGCAGAACAAGTAGACAGACAACGAAACACTCTTGTGAATGGTATGTATCCTCTTTTGGCCGAGGGTTTACCTAAGGCCACTCCGGAAATACCAAAAGATCTGCCCGCTCCATTGGTTCCGACTAAATTACGCCAAAAGACCGCAGCAGACATTTTTCTTTCTTCCTATTTAGACGATGTAGCTCCTACATATACTACTGCACCTGCCCATGTACCCGTACCACCTGCACCTGCTGACGTCAACCTACCCCATGATCATCTACCCCCAGGTCCGCAACAGCAGATCCCTCCAGGTTCGCTACCCGCACCCGCTCTCGTTGTTCCCCCTGGTATTCAACAACTGCATCCATCTAATCCTTTTGGGACTGGCGTGGTCCAGGATCCAACCCAGCTACAGCAGGTACCGACCCTACAGCCAGGTTATGCTCAAGCCTCCGCTTCAGGAGGTGCTACAGGAGGTTATCAAACACCCCCACCGTTACACCGAGTGACAATGAGAGAGTTAGCAAAGGCTCGGACACCTAAAGGTGCACCGGCCGAAATACTTAGAAAAGAACTTACAGACTGCAGATATGACCCAGTGCCTGGTACGACAGGACCCATGTTGTTAGCGTCCCTACGTTTGAGACGCGTTACAGATTATTTGATGTTACTACCAGAAACTTTACCGCATAGAAATTCCGACAGTAAATATTTATTTACCACAGCAGCACGATAAAATTGTGCGAAAAAAATATAAAACGACCTTAGATATTTTAAATGGTTTCTTCCCTCAAAACATTGCACCAGAAAGCAGGTATTTGACCGCTTTCTCAAGTATTGGGGCCAAAAAGCAATTTTGTCGTCTCCCACAGGGGTTCAAGAATAGCCCAGGATTATTTTCAGCCAGAGTAACAGAGTGACTACAAATGTATGATGATGAGGCATTATCTTATGTCCACGATATCTATCTAACAGACAATGACCTGGAGACACACTTGAAAAGAGTGAACACCATAATACTTGGGTTCGCATCTGAAGGGTACAAATTTAACTTTAAAAAGTCACGAATTGCCCACCTCACTGTCCTCTTTTTAGGATATGAGTTATCAAGTGAAGGCAAAAGCCTAGCAGACAACTTTAAGTGTGCAGTACTCCAAGCTCCAAAAACGCTGAAAAACTTACAATCAGTTCTAGGTATCCTGAATTTTGGAAGAATTTACATTCTAAATTATGCAGAGAGGGTTAAACCGCTCTACGAACTAATAAAACCTGATTTCAAAGCAATTCATTGGACTTAGAAACACACAGAAATTTTATGATCATTACAAACAGACATGGTAACTAAAACAAAACTGCAAACACGCACGAACGAGCGCAACCTTGTAATCTGAGTCATCCCAGGAAGATGCGGATTTACATATTTAACCTCCCTGAGGGAGAAACGGTACCAATAACTTACAAATCACACTTGTACACACAAGCTGACATGAAATTCAGTTCCACTGAAAAGATTCTAACTGCGGTACAAACTGCTGTAGCCAAAGAAAGAGCCCTGGCACAAGGTAAACGCATAACAATCGTTACACCGGTACCTGCCCTAGAGGCAGTAACAAGAGCAAGCATTCTGAATGCCAAAGCCTTACATCTGAGATGGATACAATGGGTTAATTCTCTTGCTGCATCAGAGGTAGTATACGAACTTGATCCTAACTTAAAAACGCAAGAATTTCTCCAATACGAATACGAATGTCCTCTGCCAACTGAAATTCTGCCTCTGGAACAATACACCTGTGTAATCTACACAGACAGATTTGCACAACACTACGTTGTGGATAAAAAAGTTTACAATGCTGCGTGCGCGATTGTTAAGGGTCGCTGGCGCGTAGGAAAATTTAGACCGTTAATCACTAAAACTGAATCGCTCAGAAATTGTACAGCTCAGCGAGCTGAACTACAGGCTTTTAAGATGGTGCTTGAAAATGCAGATCGCAAATTCCCCACACTAATAGTGTGCGATTCGCATTACTGCGTCGAATCTTACAATAATTCCATGCAGACCTGGATTGAAAATGGTTACAAAGATGAGACAGGTGGCACAATAAAACATAAAAAACTATGGGAAAAGGTAGTTCTTTTACAGAAAGAACTAAGAAAGACTCACGTGATACATACGCAGAGTCTTTAACATGATGGCGTTCACGTTGCAGGGAATTCATTGGCTAATAAAGCCACGGCAGCAGCTGGTCACCCGGCTTCCATAGCTACAAAAAAGCGTTCTAAAAAACAAATAGATGGAGAAACGCTACTAGCAGTAAAAGCCTCAATGGAAGGCAACTATGCGGCCTTAACTCTAAATTATCCACTCATAAATACATACATAATTGATGCGAACTCCGTTCCTTTTGCTCAAATCCCTAGAGTGGGGGATAGAGTAATTCCAAACAGGAACCGGAGGGCTTACTTGATTCAAGAAGCACACATGGGAATGGGTCTGAGGCACCAAGAGATCCTGAAATCTCTAATAGAATTGCAATCAGAATACTAGTGGCTGGAAATGAGCCTGAAAGTTTATAACTTCACAATGGATTGTCAGGACTGCAATAAAGATCGCAGTTATGAACCAGACCAGATATCTGACTCTAGCACAGTAAGACTAGCCCAGACACCTCTATTAGACAGCATTAGACTATCTACACGCAAGCATTCGACCAGGCAAATACGATCCCAAAAATATTAAGACGAGATTCATTTGGATGGGGCCCCAGCGCTCGGTGGACGACAGAACTGTTATAAAAGATTTGCGAGTCTTTATCGGCACATACGCAATTGGCATGCTACATTTTGACCAGGGTCCTGCGTTTAGCTCTCAAGCTTACAAGGAGGCCATGACCACCTTGGGCATTGCATTGCGGTACACTAGTCCATTCTATCCTGAGGGAAATGTGGTAGTGGAGAGAAAAAAACGTGACATAAAGCAATCATTAACAGCGAGGGTTTTAGGTTCGGGTGATGGGTGGGTCAAACATCTAATAAGTGTCTAACGTAGTCTTAATAATCTGCCAAGAAATTCTCTGGATGGAATCACTCTGTATGAACTTTTGTTTGGTACAGGAATGATAATCGAAGATCTCGATTGTCAGACTTCAGTGGTGGAACAAAAAGCGTTTGATATCAAAGATTGTTTGGCTGTTTTACAGGACTTGAATGAAACAAGAAGAAGTCTAAGTAGCACAAAGCTAAAGCGAACGGCCACTGAAGAAAAACCACCTGTCCCAGCAAGACCTGTCTGGATTCCAAAGATTGGGGATCTAGTCAGAGAAAAAATCGCGGTAAAGAAGAAATTTGGGCCTTCTTACAGAAAAGCAGTACCTGTCTTAGCTATCAGCGGAACAAGATCAGTCGTACTACCACCCCTTGCTGGTAAAAAGGACAACAGGGTTGTATCAATCGACCTGGTAAAACCACAACCATGTGGCCAATAATAAGTAGTAGGCCAAGAGGACTCCCAAGAAGTAGCAGAAGACCAAACCTTGCTACAATCCAAGAGGTTCAAACTGAGGGGCTATGTTAACGTGGACCCAACTCAGAGAGTGGAGAATAGATTTATCCGGTCACTTCTCTCTGTGCCACAGTCTACTTCAACTTTCTCGATACACAGGGAGGTTGGCCTAGACTACCTATCTGATGGGCTGAACATGGCCCCTTTGATTTTTTGGATAAAGACCTGGCTTAACGAGGATCTTCCGCTGAATCACAAGATTATGTCTGATGGCTTATCTTTAGACCATCTTAATAAGATACCATGGTTGGCCTACTTGCAGAAGGCATTTGCAGAATTGGGGCGTCCAGAGCTCTTCACCGCTCCCCAAGACATTAAGGTCCAAGACATTGTCTTTGTTAAAAACAATTTTCTGGGGAGGGCACGTGCATCCCGTGAGGAAAGGGAGTTAGTGAAACCTTCAGTTAGGGACCACTATTTACTTGTTAATTCACTTTCTTTAGCTCCTTACCTTGGTTTTGTCACAATCCCATTCCACAGGTTTCTTTTAACTAAGTTTAGGTTTAATTTGTTACATTTTTATTTAGGCTCTTTTAAAACATGGGAAAATCCGGATCTAGCTCCACCCTGCGACTGTGATAATTTTTCAAACCAAGACACTATGCACTTTGTTATGTTCTGCGGGTTTTATTTAGAGCCAAGGAAAAAATATCTGGTCCCAGCCCTAAAGGAGGCAGGCTTCACACAAGTGAGACCAGCCTTGCTCTTTTTACAATCAATGACTAACCCGCGCACTACTTTCTGCACAGCTAATTTCTTAGTAGCTGCAGCTAGAATGAAAAAACATACTCGCTAGATCCTCTGTTATCCCTTTTAATCTTTGTATGCCTATATTTGTTCCTATGGATGCTTTTTTAAACGTTTTTTTTTAATATACATGAAATGTAAGCAAACTTTTCTTGTCACACCTTAACATGTATGAAATGTTCGTAAAATCGCCCTGTATGAGATGTTTTTAACTTCTTTGTATGACTTTTAATTAAGTCGAATAAAGACAAATTGACTGACTGACTTGACTGAGAGACTAATCACATTCGATAAACCTGCAGTGAATAAAAAAGGACTATGCAACAAAGCCATGGAACTTGTGCCTCTTGAAACCCAATTTGCAACAGTTCGTCAAGAAACACCTGTCTACAATGATGTAGCCTCTGACTATACTAACATGACAAAGGAAGAAGCAACTACAAAGATTAATGACAATCCTGATGCCATCCAAACAATTGACAGAACTGCATTTGGCTACTTCATCAAGTTCGATGACTTTTCTGATGATCCAAGTGAACATGAAGACAAGCCAGCAAATAAAACTTTCAAAGACAAAATTACAGAACTCTTTCATTAACTTGGGGAAGCATATCTGATTTCACCATGGATTGAATTGTGGATTGTGTTAGGTGTACTTTTCCTCCTGCTCTGGCTCATTGTGGTTCTAAGCTTGGGAAGAATGATTGATGGAAAATACAGTACAATGGACACAGCAAGTCAGAACATCAAATTGGTTCTAAAACCTCATAGATCCTCTCACATTGAAAAAAGAGAACTATCATCAGTGAACATCACAGCCATTCCTATACCTGGTGGCGTAGATTGGGACGCTACTGATTACAACATCTATGGCACGGTTGAACTCTTGAAGCATCCATATCAGTTCAAGATTTCTTTAAGTGACTTTGTATCACCTAGTACTTTCTCTGATGATTGGGACTTTGAAAATATTAACAATATGATGTCAGATTTCGAAATGTCAGCTAAATATACAGAACAATCATTTACAAGGTTCATCAAATTATGAAGAAATGTATTGCTTTAATCATTATGGGCATCACTATTTGCATAAATCAGCTAATCCTAGAAATGTTTTTATTTATAATCAATGGGAACATTGTCCAACTCCGTCAAAAGGCAGCTCAAAAACATTTTATGAGAAATTCCCATACTTTTCAGGGTTTAATATCACCGATCCAGAAACGTTTTATTTTAAAATTATGAATAAGACAGGAATGAAAAACATGTTGACAAATACTAAACTGATTTATTCCGAAAAAATTTATGAAAAAATGTCTACGTTTGGTTTTGAATTTTGGAAAAACAACATTGAGACAAAAACTGTCTGGGGTACAAAAGACTGGCAGGTACAAGGTTTAGAATCATTATTCAGAGCCTGCATGATCCCAGAACAAATAATGTTCCTGAATGACAACAGGATAAAGGACTTAAACAAACTGTCTATACCAAAACCCATACCTGATAGTAATAGCACTACAGAAGTGGAGATAGACGTATCCCATATTTTAAAACATAACAGAACACTTCCTAATTGGAACAAATGGTTGATCCGGCCCACAGACACTAATAACTGTCAAGATAGATTCCTGAACAAAATACAGGGGTTCAAAAAGAATATGCCAGACCCAAGATATTCCCAGAGACAACATCCAGGGATAATAACGGATGTATGATGGTACAACGCATGCTTTTACAACACGTACTGTTACGACGCAGGTTTTACAACGCAAGTCGTTACAACGACTTGCGTTGGGGGGGGGCTGGATAGTGAATAGTTTAATTTACTATTCCAACTCCAGTCCCAGTGGATAGTTGGGAAGGTGTTGGATAGTAAATTAAACTATTCCCTATCCCAGAGCGCCCTCCAGCGAAAGTCGTTGTAACGACTTTCGTTGTAAAACCTGCGTGGTAATGGTACTGCATTGTAAAAGTTTTGTGGTAAAGGATGTTCCCCATAATAACAACCTATAGTGTAGGAAAACTATGCCTCGAATGGCTACAGAAATCCACACAACCTTAAATTAAGCAACACTTAACTTTACTTAAAGGAGGTGCTGACTTGAGAGATTTCTTACTGGGACCTCGCAAACAGCGCCAAAAACGTTTCATATACGCCAGTATATACGCAGCTTAGAATGAAGATTGGAAAGTAACGCAAATTGAAACTGCAGAAAAAATACGAGAAATTGATCGTATTAATTTGGAAAAATCACTGTCTGTAGTGGACAATGGGTTACCGACTCTGTCCTCCAGAATTTATTCACTGGACAGCATTGTATCATCTTCTATTTATATAACAGAACAGGATATGCTAATGTTACAACATGGTCAATCCCAATTACGTTTTATTGTACAGTTAGGCTGGACGTTACAAAATCTGCATTCAGGCTTCGTGCAATGGCGTCTGATAAACACAACGTCATTATTTTCTATCTTTAACCTTACTGATAAACAAATCTCTTTGGCACAAAGAGGGGCGGACTATACTGTGCTGAGCATTGAAAAACTAGAAAGATTACCATTGACAGTCTCCGAAAAACCTGCAATTAAATGGATAATACATGGCACCATTACAATTCCGATAACGACTTTTCAGTTTCAATATTGCCAAATTATATACCAGCAGGCCTGTATGAAAGGTTGGGTAAAGGGTACATCAAGTCAACCTGGAATTTACCTTACACACATAGATGTTGGAGTGGGGGCAAGAAAGAGCTATTCCTTAGTGGTAACAACTGTAAAAATTCACTAAGCGGTACACTTCTGTGTCACAAAATTAACTTACACGGAGCCTGCAAAGGTTCATCAAATAACCTTTCAAGGCACCTGCACGGCACCCTTGCTACACAGATAGAGCCTTTTTTCAGAAAGCTTTCCAACGGCAACTTCGTTCTAATAAGTGACCACAGCTTGAATGGTATGGTGCCAGGAATGGCCTATCTTGAGAGTTTCACCAGCGGCTACCCATTCTGATGACGGCATTCGTTGAGACCTCACCATTACGATTAGGTGGCGGTGAGGTACGAGATGAAAGCAGCACACAGGTACAACTTTCTGTGAATATTGCTGATCCAGATAACGCTGACGGTAATGCATCTCACATATGCACTATTTCCACTTTTTCGGAAATGGCCCAACTTTCACCTACTGTTGTAGACAAATTTATTGCCAGCCTATCTGAATTAATGTTCTCTCCTAACAACGAGAATGACGGTTGAAAAAGCAAGCACACGCCGTTTCCTGAAATCTGAATTCGGCCTTCAGTTTTGGTAAACAGAACCTAAAGAACTTTGGAACTATTTTTTTTACCCAGCGAGCGAAATTGATTTTTTCCAGTTCCCAAAATATTTACCTTTTTTTGGCACATGATACTCTGCTTAAAGTAGAACTATTCTTAGAGAACATGATTTCTATTTTTAGAAATTCTAGAGACAATATTTTTACTTAGTCTCTAGCACATGTACAGTCTTGTATAACTGTGATGAAATGGTCTCGACCTTCTCTTCTGTATTAAGAGCCATTTCATAAATGTAAATTTCGTGATTCATTCAGTTCGCATTTTAAATATACAATATATGCATTATCTGAATGACACCACTGCTTACAAAAAATGTACAGTATAATACTAATTTTCATGTTTATACCATTTCAAATGCATTTTATGTATTTCGGAGTGGGATGGAAAACACATGCATAGTTATGCTTAAACATTGCTTAGTATTTAGTAATGATGGACTTTATACGTGGAGTGGGTGTTGTAGATAATTCTAGGACTCTAGTAAATATTCCCGATTTCATGCCCTTATGTGGTTATATCAAATCATATCCTCATGTAGGCATAAGAATCATACCCATATTAAGACATAGCCAATGTAGTCTATATACGGCAAGGCTACTCCCATAGACTTCTAGAAAGCACAATGCGTTCTTAAACAAACCAAGCCTCCTGCAGCCTGGGAATTCCCCTTGCTTCTGTATGATTTGTCCTAGAACTCCTGGAGTCCTGAAAGAACTGCGAGTTCTTAGTGACGTCTTATGTCCAACCTTACGTCAAGCTCGGCACCTTCCAGGTATAAATATACCAGCATCTGCCTTAAGCAGCACACGGTGGTTTGGAGCAGATCAGCTATCTACTTGCCCGACGCCCTGCTGTTGCGAGTGCCGAAGAAAGCCGCCGAACCTCCCTGCTGACGCACTGAGAGAGACGCTGTCTTTTCTTCTGCCGAAAAATCCAGTTCCAGTGTTTCCCTGTCTCCCTTGCGGGTTGCTGGGAGATCGAGTCCTGAGAAAGAGATACAAGACCGCCTTCATTCTATAACCAAGGTACGGAGCTCATTAGACCCTTAGAGAATTCTTTATTCAGATTCTTGGCAAAAACAATAACTCATCTACTCCTTCTCTTTACCAGGCTTAGGTTAGGTACACAGGGTAGGCGTATCTTAGAAACACCAGTTGAGTACGTTTAGTAATTATTTAATCATTGTATGTATTTTATCCATTTTAAGTATCATATGGCTTAGAAACCATTTAAATGCTTTACAGTATTATTTCATAATACTCATTTTACTGTACGCACTTTACTTTATGACAAGTATTGCAATTGTGGCAATTCACTTCTCTTGCATGAGAAAGAAGACTGCTCAATAAATAACCTTTTTATTGAAAACGCCCATCTCTTATGGCCGCGATACCCGCCACCCCCTCTCAACACACTCCCCAAGGATGGGAAACCGGAAACAGTTCTGAACTTTTGGAAGACGGGAGGGAGTGACCCTCGCGGCCGTATTTATTAAAATATGAAACAAAATTAAAACATTAAAATAACAGTTTCATATTATGTACAATTTCATTACCACATTGCGATGTTTTGGCTGACCTTAACATATTCTCTAATACAAAGGTTCTCCTAGCCGAACTAACATCCTACAAAACATTAACTTGAAATTTTGAAATTGTACATCCTAACGTTTAAGGGCCAACGGCAAGGTCGTAACCGGTGTCAAGATCCCTAAACCCGAAATATCTATCCCCCTCACTTGTGAGGGGCGACCGCACAGAGGTGTACCTCAAGTGCAACTACCAATTTCCCTTGACTTGACGGGGGCCCCAATAAACTCGACGCCACTTAAAGGTCGTTCGAGGACTCGTGTGAGGTATCTAGAAGGTAGCGTAGACCCCCTCCCACACCCCACACAACTTACCACATCTGCCGTCGCAGATATCCTGGCCCCGGGAAATTCCCCAGGAGGGGGCTGTAGCCCCTCCTACCCAGGAAGGGGCCTTGACCGCCTTTCCTTTCCTTTCGGCGTTTCATCCTTAGAAGGGACCGCCTACCCGTTGAGGGGCCAATGGCCACCTCCCTCGAGCGCTCCCATCCGTAATGGGTGACGCCCACTCATAGGGATCTACCAATTAGTGCTCACCGATCATGACCTTACCGCCCGACCAAAAATAAATACGACAATTTAACTAAATTAGTCAATTACAAAACACCCATAAATCATTTCACGTATGATTACTGATCAATACTTAGTGCAGAATTCCTTTATTTGAAAACATATTGTAGCTGACCATTCTTTATTGCATACAAAAAAATAACACGACAATCACCACAACCTGCAAGAAATAGAATTACCACATCAAAACTTTATTCAAAACAACTGGCTGTCCTCAGGGGCTGGTGGGTGGGTTCAAAATTGGCTCTTCGTTCCGTCTCGAGCTCACGTGCAGCGAGGGGGTGCAGCTTCAGAGCACAGGAACAAGAGGATGCGTTCTTGGCTTGTTGCTCCTTTTATCCGTCTTCAGGGCGGGCGTAAACCCGCCCCTGCCTGCCTTTTGGGCGTGGCCAGCCGCGTCAGTGTCTAGGCCAGCCCACTCGAGGGCGGGAAACAGCGCGCCCCGGCTACGCCGCTTCGGGCATACCAGCCGAGGCTCGCCTCCCGCCCTAAAATGGCTCCCCGGGGGGCTCGTGGTACTCGGCCATACGTTCGGGGGGACCGAATGGTCGCCCCTTTCCATATGGCCGCGATACCCGCCACCCCCTCTCAACACACTCCCCAAGGATGGGAAACCGGAAACAGTTCTGAACTTTTGGAAGACGGGAGGGAGTGACCCTCCCGGCCGTATTTATTAAAATATGAAACAAAATTAAAACATTAAAATAACAGTTTCATATTATGTACAATTTCATTACCACATTGCGATGTTTTGGCTGACCTTAACATATTCTCTAATACAAAGGTTCTCCTAGCCGAACTAACATCCTACAAAACATTAACTTGAAATTTTGAAATTGTACATCCTAACGTTTAAGGGCCAACGGCAAGGTCGTAACCGGTGTCAAGATCCCTAAACCCGAAATATCTATCCCCCTCACTTGTGAGGGGCGACCGCACAGAGGTGTACCTCAAGTGCAACTACCAATTTCCCTTGACTTGACGGGGGCCCCAATAAACTCGACGCCACTTAAAGGTCGTTCGAGGACTCGTGTGAGGTATCTAGAAGGTAGCGTAGACCCCCTCCCACACCCCACACAACTTACCACATCTGCCGTTGCAGATATCCTGGCCCCGGGAAATTCCCCAGGAGGGGGCTGTAGCCCCTCCTACCCAGGAAGGGGCCTTGACCGCCTTTCCTTTCCTTTCGGCGTCCCATCCTTAGAAGGGACCGCCTACCCGTTGAGGGGCCAATGGCCACCTCCCTCGAGCGCTCCCATCCGTAATGGGTGACGCCCACTCATAGGGATCTACCAATTAGTGCTCACCGATCATGACCTTACCGCCACAGGCCGGATAGTTGACCGGCTATCCGGACCCCCCATACTCCTACCTAAAGGTCATGTCTTAAAATCCCCAGCCAAGCTATCAGGTCTCCTATGAGTAACTCGTTCCCCACCCGGGACAAATGAACACCATCATACTGTCCCCTTTAATACAACCATGCGAAATAGAATGCAGAGTACTTGAACGGAACAATCGACTCACTTTATTATTAATCTTCCTTACTGAATGATTCAGAGCAGAAACTGAAAGAGCCCCCCGCCACACTTTCCGCGGTATCATATGGGACCATGCGATTGTGCACCCTGGAACTCTTCTCGCTAACCAACTTACAGTGGACAGCATTGCCTCAAGAAGTAGTCGTCTACCAGTGGACACCAAATCGTTGCCCCCAAGATGTACTATGACTATAGCCGGCGGTGACCTCGTCCGCCCTAACAAATCCTCAAAAAATGATTGAAACTGGTCAATACAGAGCCCGCCCTTTCCGTAGAAGGACACACTGTACCCGTATTCCCCAGCCACGTGAATCATGTCACCTGCTTTGAATACGTCCGCGGCCCGCCTCACGTATGAGTGGCCCACGACCCACACCTCCTTTTTCACAGCCGGTGATGTCTGACCGCTGACCCGGTGTTGGGTCGACTGCACAGTCCGCCCCGCCTCGTAGGCTTGCGCAACTGAAAACCAAAGAAAAACAAGAAGCGTGAGTACATCATTACAGCTTCACAACATGTACAACCGCACATACCTTTTATAACAGTTCGAGGACCAACGCCCCACACGTTTAACTTGTTCGACATTCAGACCCCTGGCTGTAGCCTCTGTAGCAGCCCCTATCCGAAAGGAATGGGTCCCAAACTCGCCGGGGTTCAAGCCTGCAGCGGAGATTGACATCGCAAGCACCCGCTGAAACTGAAACCTCGTCAGTGGGGTGGTGTCAGCGTGTCGCAACAATGTCCCCCCCCATGATGCCACCCTTTGCGCTAAATATTCCTCCACGCAACTTACCGGGCACATGGAGGACCCGGGAATCCTTTGTATGATTATGCTGTCCCCCATCGCACCCTGGTCGGTCTTGGACCTGACAAACGAGATGGACATTGTCTCCCCTCTGACCTGAACGTGCTCTCGGCACAGTCCCCCCGTCACATCCCGCTTGTTCCTTGCCACTAGTTCGCTTACCCGCATAGCCCCATGGAATGCCAGCGCAAAAGCGGCTCGGAATAACACTGTTTCATACTGGGATGAACACGTTGAAGGGAGTACAGATAATAACAGGGCCAGCCTATCCAGACCTATCGGGCGCCTTTCATCTACTCTGCGACCCTCAAGGCGTTGCCACCCACGTAGCGCTTTTTGTACAACGAAAGACGCTGTCGGGTCCTGGATCCCATAAGCCCTAGCCATAAAGGAAATGGCTGCCCGATGCCTCTGGGCAGTAGCCACAGATTTGCCTGCCTGATGTAAAGACAGCAGGAAATTTACTACCCACTCCTCCTGGCCCCAGAGCTCCCCTCCAGCAGTCCCCAAAAAGGCCAAATAGGAACGGAACGCCCCTTCATATGCCTTCCTTGTCCTGGGTGCTAAACTCTCTCCCACGAGGTTTCGTAGTTCGGGGCACCGAGAGACCAGAGAGCTTCGGGAAAGGGTGCCGCCACCGGGTCCGCTGTGGGCAGAAAAACCCAGAAGGCCTGCATACGGAAACGAGAAAGCGCATCAGCCGCTTGGTTCAACACCCCCGGCACATGTCTTGCCTTAAATAGGACATTCAATTGCATACACAACAAGACAATTTCTTTCAGCAGCCTCAGGATCCATTTGCATCTCGCCGACTGGCTATTGATACACTCAACCACGGTCATGTTATCAGACCAGAATACCACAGAGTGATCTCTAAACCCCTCAGGCCAAGTTTTCAGGGCCACCAGAATGGGGAACAGTTCAAGAAAAGCAATGTTACTCGTCAACCCATCAACATGCCACCATGACGGCCATTTCTGAGCCGACCATTGTGTGCCAAAGATGGCACCAAAACCAATGCTCCCTGCCGAATCTGTCCACAGCCCCAGCTCCTCGGAAGACACCGCCGGTTTGTTCCAGACAACTCTACCATTGAAATCCGCCAGAAATGCCAACCAAATGCGCATGTCCTGGCGAACCTCGGACGAGAGCCTCGTGCGATGGTGACCCTCCTTCAGGCCGACCATGGCCTGAGCGATCGAGCGGGAAAAGGGGCGGGCCATCGGTATTACTCTCAGGGCAAAATTTAGCTGTCCCACCAATTGTTGTAATTGCTGCAACTTAACCTTAGACTGACTAATACACGTCTCCAGGGATGCCCTGAACCTAAGCACTTTTTCTCTTGGCAAACGAAAACAACCCTCCTCCGAGTCGAGCTCGATCCCCAGAAACTCGAGGCAAGTCGAAGGACCCACCGTCTTACCGGGTGCCAATGGCACACCAAAATGGTTCATTAAGACACAAAATTCATTCAAAGCCTGACCACATTCCGGGTCCCCGGCTGCCCCTAGAAACAAAAAATCATCGAGATAATGCATAACCTGATGAAACCCTGTCTTCCTTGTGAAGACCCATTGCAGGAAACAACTGAACTGCTCGAAATAGGAACAAGATATAGAGCACCCCATTGGCATACATCTATCCATGTAATAGTGTCCCTGAAACGTGAAACCAAGAAGACGCTGATCGTCTGGATGTACCGGGAGCAACCGGAACGCTGACTCGATATCAGATTTCGCCATCAGCGCACCTGGCCCTAGGCGATTCAAAATGGCTACGGCCTCATCGAAAGATGCATACCGAACTGCACACACTGCCGGGTCTATCGCATCGTTTACGGAAAGACCACGTGGGGCTGATAAATTATGTATCAGCCGAAACTCGCCCGGGTCCTTCTTGGGGACCACCCCTAAGGGGGAACAAACAAAGTTAGCAACCGGTGGCACCTTAAACGGACCGGCGACTCGACCTCGAGCCACCTCTTTCCCAATCTTCTCCTGTACCACGGTCGTGTGCTGCAAGACTGATATTTGGTTTTTACATTTCGCCAAACCCTGAAACTCCCCCACTGGGATGCGGAAACCATATGAAAACCCGTTCCGCAACACCCCAGCGGAAGCGTGGTCCGGGTATTCGCTGAGCCAAGGAATCATTGCCATGGTATCAATCGGAGTAGGTAAAGGCGCCCCTCGGACTATTTCAGACCTGTTTGGCGCCTCCTCTACCCCCGTTATCACCCGTTTTGGCTCTGCACATGGACTCAGGATGGGTCGCTTGCCCACACCCGCTACATTCGTGCCTAAATTTGCATGACCCCTGGGGCCTCGTACATTTACCCCTGTTAAAGTTCCAACAACTCCCCTTTTTACCTGTGGTGCAGTTCGTCCTGAACTGGTATTCGTTACTCGCACCTGATCGAAAGGAGGTCCCAGAATATTGGCGGGAGGACTCCCCCACACTACTCCCTACTAATGGCAAATTCAACATACCAGTATCCGCCATTTTTGACCATGACACAGAATCGTAACAATCCCAAGTTAAGTTTTTATCATGCTCCTTCGCTTTTCTGAAAATATTATCGTAACAGAACCACTGGTTGCCCCCATGTAACACGGAATACCCCATGATCCGTGACTGATAAATCGGCAATTCAGACAGTAATTCGGGCCTACGTTCACCCAGGATGGATGTAAAAATCCCCCACGCCTTGCCCCAATTGCCAATGTTCTCATTTACCTTGAAGGCGGCCATCTTTGCGCGCCAAACACTTGGATGCATGAGCTCCTTTTGGCTCTTAACATATTCCATCTCATAATGATCGGTAAGCAATGAGAAGATGTTTACATACTCATCAGCCCATATCTTCTCCTTAATAGCTAGAGGGACATGTTGACCCAACTTTTCCCTTCTTGACGGGGCAGACTCATCCCTCGCAATCGGCAATGGCCGCTTACCTGAACCGGAAGCTGTATCTGCGGCTGAGCCTAACCCAGGTGGCTTTCCTCCTGCCGCGGCCGGCGTGATGACTGGCGATGCTGCCTTAGCCGCCTCCCTTGTTTCACGCAGTTGCCTCATCAAAACCCGTGCGTCGTCAGCCGTGGCGCCCTCGTCATTTTTACCCAACCACGCTGCTAATTGTGCCGCCAGCTCGGGCGGCATATCCTCCCCGGACACGGGGGTGACCACCACGGGAATCGGATTCCCCTCCGCCGGCACCGGAGTTGGCTCTTCGAGTGGGGTACGGGGAACCGGGATGTCCCATCCAGCTGCTCCCCTTCTGGGCCTCTTGCCTTTTCCTCCCGGAGCTGCTCCAGCCAACGGACGTTTCGGTCCCTCTTCCCCATCTTTCTCCGCCATTCGCTTCTTTAGGTCGGTCACCTCTTTCATAAGAACACGCAGCATCTGGTCGGTAGTCATTCGCTTTCCAACTTTCTTAGGCATTCCCCAACAGAGTATCTGTAAAACAAACAAGAAAGATTACCACGTTCAAAATTGGCTCTTCGTTCCGTCTCGAGCTCACGTGCAGTGAGGGGGTGCAGCTTCAGAGCACAGGAACAAGAGGATGCGTTCTTGGCTTGTTGCTCCTTTTATCCGTCTTCAGGGCGGGCGTAAACCCGCCCCTGCCTGCCTTTTGGGCGTGGCCAGCCGCGTCAGTGTCTAGGCCAGCCCACTCGAGGGCGGGAAACAGCGCGCCCCGGCTACGCCGCTTCGGGCATACCAGCCGAGGCTCGCCTCCCGCCCTAAAATGGCTTCCCGGGGGGCTCGTGGTACTCGGCCATACGTTCGGGGGGATCGAATGGTCGCCCCTTTCCACTATTTCTCTACATTAGCTTTACAGCGCTCAACAATGCAATCTCTAGTTAGGAGGCTGCATTATGTGAAAACTCCTGTTTTATGTTTGGGAAAAATGAATAGGGCTCTTTGCATGTTACTGTGGCAGAGGTAAAAAAAGGTTTGTGATGATGTGCAATTTTCTTTCTTTGGTCCCGAACAGGACTGTAGGGAAATTAAAGAGTTGGTAACAGGAGGAGTTGTTGAACGGGGCACAGGTAATACAATTGATTGTTTTGAGAAAGAGATTACAAAATGTAAGACAGTATGTGCTGAAAAACGTAAGTATTTTTGTATATGCTGCTGACACACTCCCTACAAGAATCCAATGCAGACTGTTGACATATTTAAAATGTGAAAAAGAGAATACTGATAACTGGCAACATTTTGCGCTGCACCTATTTGTAGAATAAAGATTTCACTTGTCCACATGACAAGTAATATGTAAGTATTGTTACAATAAATTAAAGGATAATCAAATGCCTGCTAGAGCTGTGCATAACAGGTTAGAGCGGGTTCCTATTCCAGCAAATGATTTTATATGGTATGGAAAACAAGGGTACCCCAATAATCGAACCTGATGTGAATCAGTATTTTGAGAAGACAATGGTTCCTATGTGGCCAAATTGGTCCTGGACAAAAGACGCAGGAATTTGCATCAGGTATTAGAACAAAAGTTATAATTTTAAGGAAATGCAATTACTGCTTGAGGAAGCAATGAAGTATATACACAGGGACAAGAATGGAATCTAAAGAACTATGCAATTTATTTTAAACGTGATTTTTAAAAATATATACATCACATTGACAACACACAGGTGAACTCCTCAGACACAATTTATACAAAATACAAGGAGTTCTTGGTCTAGGGGTCACCAGCATTTCGATCTCAATGGCTAGACATTATCTTCAGAACATAGTATACGTGAGATAACATTCCATATTTATTGGTCAGTCCCTGGCAGAACCTATTATAGAAATCTTAATAAAGGTAAGTGGATTAGTGCTCTCAGTGAGAGGAGTGAGTGGTAATTAAGTGCCACTCACTTTATGGTGATCAATTATTTTGACAGAGATGTAATTAAAAACAAACACTAAGAGATCATGCCCTAGAGTGAAATCAGTAAATTGCAGTAGAAGAGACAAAAGAAAACCTATTTGTTTAAAAGGCAAGAGACACGATCACCTAGATGTGCAGAGAAAAAGGAGGATGCTTTCCAGCGCGAGTTAAGGACAGACAGACTGAAGTGTATTAACAACAGGAAGCCCAAAGGAAGAATCAGAAGCCCATGATCGAACCAAAACACTTACTCTGGAGACCAGAATGAAACCGGCGTGAAGAAAATTTGAGAGCGAGGCACAATTAAGGTGCAGGTGAGCACTTCTTGAAGAAGGCTGGGACTGATGTCTGTCAGTGGGAGACCAAAACTTAGGGAACTGAAGGAAAAGGAGAACTAATCAGGACTAAAGGACTTACATGTGCGGTGATTAGTTGGAAATAGAAGGGAAACTGGACTTACAGTGAGGTACTTGAAAAATAGTACATAGGAGCATGCAAAGCAGCCAATCTCTCAATTATCCAGGTCTGTGGAAAAAAGGGGGGTTGAGAAGAATTGTTACTCAAGAGGATACAGGAGTGCAAAAGGTTAAAAAAGCACATCTCACATAGGCCAAGGAACTTACAACATTAGTAAATAACCGATCGTTGCATGGTGGACCACTGTGGGGTGGCCATTGGGAGATATTTCAATTGCCAGCTATAAAAATGAATCTAGTGAAAATGAACAATAGTTAGGAAACTAAGTGCTGTTCCAAGTGAAGAATTAAAGATTAAACTCCAGCCCCCAGGGGGCCGTTAACATACTAGAGCAAGACCGCAGATGTAAGCACATTTTGCACCAAATTTTGCAATTCTGTTTGTTGACAATATAGAGACCACCACCATCCTCAATATAATCAACCCATACCTCCAAAAAATCTGAGTATGGCGCAGATGTATTGATGAAGTGTTCATGATCTGGGTGGGTGACAACACAGAATTACATGACTTCTGTACATGGCTTGACAATAGTCAGCCTGACCTGAGATTCACATACAGTTGCAATAACATTGTTCTGGAAACTCACTGAATGGAATTCACTATTGCAATACAACAGTTCACACCCCAGAGCAATCAGAGATGGGCTACCATATGGACATTTCCTCAGAATTCGCAGGAATTGCAAATTCAAAGAAGACCTTTTCAAAGAAGCAGAGATACTATGTAAAAAATGGACTGACAGGGTCTATCCCAGATGCCTGGTCAAACGCTCAATGAACTAAGCATGGTACTCACATCGCGAATACCTGCTACAACCTACACAAAGAACATACCCTTCCAAAGTCACATGTGTCACTACATACTGTCCAGTGAACAATAAATGGACTATAATTATCAAAAAACACTGGTCAGTCTCGGTCCCCTTGGATTTGTCAAAAGGCACACCCCTTTTCTCTTTCAAAAGAGGCCTGAATATCAAAGATCACTTGGTGGGGGCACATAAACACGCACAAAAAGACAATTCACTCCAATCCTATCTCAACCTCCCGCCTCTTCAGGGTCACTATACATGCAACAACTGCTTAGCGTGTGATTCTACAATGAAAACTAAAATATTTGTGTACAAAGCCATAAAACACACGTTGAGTTTCTTCTCCAATTGTAATTCCCAAATGTAATTTATTGAATTCAATGTCCATGCAACCTGCTATATATAGGCCAGACGACCCAGAAGATAATGAACAGAAATTCACAACATATGAGCCGGATCCGCTACAAGATCTCAACAGCACCACTGGTGGAACATTTTCTGGAAAAGGGACACTCTGAATTGGAATTCACCTGGCACATCTGCACCAAACTGCAGAGGTGGCAATTAACAACAGACTCTCAATAAACTAGAGTGTAAATGGGTTTTCAAATGCTGCACAATTGAACATGGACTTAATTCAATTGATGAATGGAATGCAATCACATAAGCGACAGGCGGCACAACTAGAGGCACCTGGCTCTGTTTTCAACTTTTTCTGCAATTATTACATCGCTGAATCAGTTCCTACATTTAGAAAGTAAATAGGCCTTTCTGGTGAATTTCGCTCTGTTTGCGGAGTTTGCAGAGTTTTCTGCACTCCGCACTCCCCGGAGCTCGCGGAGTGCAGAAAACTCTACTTCACGATGTGCAGCGGAGTTTTTTCCCCGCTCCCGATCGCGAACGGTAACTTCACGATTGCGAACAATTTGTTTGCGAGCACGAGCTGCTGCATAGGTAGAATTTCAACCCGAGCTGCAGGAATACCAGCACAAACTGCAGTTTGCACTGCACTCCACCACTCGTGGAACAGCGCAGAGTTTTTTTGTAACTTCGCTGAGTTCCGCATAGCAAAACTCTGGGAACTACGCCCAGAACTATGCCTATTTTATTTGTGTCACTTTTTATGTGTCAGCCCAAGAATTGTATCAGCTCTAATTGGGATAACTATACCACTTTTCTCCTGCTATTCTCCGTAATATTCCCATTTAATTTACTTTTCTTTTTTATTAATGTCCTTTAATATTTTTCATTCCAATTATTTTCCATTCCCTGCACATGCTATATTCATGTGGCTAGTACTGCATTAGCTGCAATTAGCTAGGGATAACTCCTAGCGCTTGGCACTCAGGGCCGTAGCCTCAGTAATGGCCATCCCATGGTTAATCAGACACCCCCCCTCTGCCTCCCCAATCTAACTGCTGCATGCCACACGTGCACCGCATTACATAAGACCTGCTGCTACACTGATCTCCTGCATTCACTCAGCGCGCCCGCCTGGGAACCGGAGACATCCCCAGCTCCTCCTGAACAGACTGACTTCTGCGCTCTTGCTCTAGTAAGTTAACTGTCCCCTGGAGGCTGTTTTTTAATCTTTAATTCTTCACTTGTAACAGCGCTTAGTTTCCTAACTATTGTTCATTTTCACCAGATTAATTTCTACGGCACAAATCCAATGCAACCATTGGTTATTTTCTAACGTTGTAAGTCACTTAGCCTTATGTGAGATGTGCTTTTTTAACGTCTTGCACTCCCGCATCCTCTTGATTAACAATTTTTCTTACACCCCCTTCACTCCACAGACCTGGATGGTTGAGAGATTGGCTGCTTTGTGTGCTCCCATTTATTCTCAGCTATTTGTTAAGTACCTCAGAGTAAGTCCAGTCTCCCTTTTATATTCAACTGATCACTGCGCCTGTAAGTCATTTAGCCCTGATTAGTTCTCTTTTTCCTTCAGTTTCCTGAGTTTTGGTCTCCCACTGACAGACCCAGCCTTCTTCAATAAGCGCTCACCTGCACCTTAATTGTGCCTCGCGCTCAAATTTCCTTCGCGCCGGTTTCATTCTGGTCTCCAAAGTAAGTGTTTTGGTTCGATCATTGGCTTCTGATTTTTCCTTTTCCTGCGCTGTTGTTAATACACCTCAGTCTGTCTGTCCTTTACTAGCACTGGGAAGCCTCCTTTGTTTTCTCTGCACCTTTGGGTGATCTTGCCTCTTGCCTTTCAAAAAAATAGGTTTTCTTTTGTCTCTTCTACTGCAATTTACTGGTTTACCTCTAGGGCATGATCTCTTACCTTGCCCTTAGCACTTGTTTTTAAATACATCTCTATCAAAATAATTGATCACCATAATGTGAGTGGCACTTAATTACCACTCACTCCTGTCACTGGGAGCACTAATTCACTAACGTTTAATAAGATTTCTATAATAGGTTCTGCCAAGGACCCTAAAATAATTATCACACGTATACTATGTCCTGAAGATGATCTATAGCCATTGAGATCGAAACGTCGTTGACCCCTACAACAAGAATGTCAATGTGGTGTATATATTTTAGAAAATCACCCTCACTTATCACATCACGCTTTTTGTCACTTTTGTTATGTGAGCCCCTGAACTATTTTTGTTTAAAATAAAATACAAAGGGCCCGATGTAGATGGCAAATACCGGTCAGAAACGGCTGAATTCGGCCGTTTCCGACCGGTATTTCGCATGTTGAGATGTAGGGGGCCAGATTTGACATATTCTGTAAATTTACCGAATCGGTAAATTTACAGAATCTGTAAAATACTGAATCGGTATTTTTACCGATTCGATAATTCCCAGATGTAGGTGGGACTCTTCTGAGTCCCAAAGGCCCTACAAATTCGGTATTTTACCACCCAATCCAATTGGGTGTTAAAATACCGAATTCAGGTGTGCATGCACATGTGTGCATGCACACCTCGCCATGTGACAGACAGACATGCCCTTAGGGCATGTCTGTGTGCCACATTGCGCACATGCCTATTTTTGGGGTGCCAGAGGGTGTCAAAGTGACACCCCCTGCACCCTTGTGAAATTCGGTATTTACTGATTCGGTAAATACCGAATCGGTAATGCCAATTCATTCCTATGGGCTTCAAAGCCCATAGGAATGAATGGGCATTACCGATTCGGTATTTACCGAATCGGTAAATACCGAATTCTTCCGATTCGGTATTCCACCACATCTGGAATACCTACATACCCACCCCTTAGATTTACTGATTTTTAATTACCGAATCGCTAAAATTCGGTAATTAAAAATCGGTAAATCTATTCTACCTACATCTAGCCTATGGTTCTTTAGATTCCATTCTTGTCCCTGTGTATATACTGCATTACTCCTTCCAGAATTAATAGCATGTCTGTAAAATGATAGCTTTTGTTCTAATACCTGGCACAAATTCCTGCGTCTTTATCTAGGACCAATTTGGCCACATAGGAACCATACATCACAGATTTCAAGCAGTTATGGCTCTCATCTTGAACAAAACAAAACCTCCTCTTGGTGAACTGATTTATTTCTTTTGGCGTAAATGCTGATGTGGGTAAAAGATGCCCCAAAGTTTATAACTGACAGTGATGAGTCTGTGTTGTCTTTTATTGAGCTGTATGTAACTTGCTCCATCCCAAAGGAGAGTAGTGACAACATTTTAAGACAAGTTCTACGATTCCAAATCATATATGCAGAAAATACTGTTAGGAAAGATACAGATAAAAAGGGGCATTTTATACAAGATGTTGTTTTGGATTCCCACGACCTGTCATCTCACATCGAAGAGTCAACAGCTTTTTGTCTGCAGTCAGACATACACTTAAAAGGAAATCAATGAAAAATACATACAGCCTAAGAAGAACAGAGACCTCCAAGTACAATAATGACTACAACCCTGTGATTCTGAAGATGTGGAATGTAAACATGGATGTGCAGTTTGTTGCAGACAACTCAATTGCTGTTGCTCTTATATAACAAAGTCTGAGAAAACTGAGACGACAAAGATGTGGGAGGAGATTTCGGTAGAAAAGAGTCATACGAAAGAATTGTACAGTGTTAATTTGAAAATACTTTCTCACAGAGAGATTGGCTCCTCTGAATGTACAGACCAGTTAAGCTCAGCTAGCTTGTTTGGAGGAGTTCTACGTGAGAATTTTGAGCATGCTAATACTTGTAACAGAGTATTGAAGTTTTTACTGAAATTCAATATCTTTCAGAATTTGAGCCACACAGTACAGATATTCTGAATAGTCACATGCTGGATACGTACTATCCAAGAAGAAGTCATCATCTGGAAATGATCTGTCTTTATAAAATACTTCAACATTATATTTTCAGAAGTTATGTCAGTGAAAACATAGATGAAAGTAAATTTGCTGTGGCTGGATGTAAATTATGTTTGGTGACCTATAACAAACAAAATGTAATCAACCATCAAAAGCTAAGTTGCCAAATGGCACACAAAAGGGAGTTTTCTATTTAGCGTAATTACAGTTGTTAAGCCATTGCAAACTGAAATTGAGCTAATTGGAGAATTTGACTGTTATGAAGACTCTTTCAATGTTGTGAAAGACATCATTGAGTGCTCTGTGTTTCCAGTGTATCATCAAATGTTGAGAGATGAGATTGAACAAGAAGAAACAATTGCTGCTGAGATAGCAAGGTAGAGTTCTCAGACCAGTCAAAGTTCAGCACCTGGAAGTCAGGATCCTTTTGGACAGCCAATCATTGAAAATGAAGCTGCAATAGCTATGAATGAGGTGAAGAATGCAATGCATCAGGAAATATAGGAAACTGTGGATCTAGAGCTACTAATACAGCAATTGAATGCATATCAGAGAGACATTTTTGAAGAGGTACAAGTAAAGTAGAACATGGGTTTCTGCAGAAGAATATAAAGTGGGCATGTTCTACATATAAACCAAATTTATTGTACATCAGTGGTCAAGCTGGAACTGGAAAAAGCTTCTTGATTACAGTACTGACATTTTACCTACAGAAGACAATTGAGTCCAATTTTTCATGTGTAGTCACTCCATCAACAGACTTGGCTGCTCATAATATTAAAGGAGTTACCCTTCATCGATTGTTAATGCTGCCTGTTGAACATGACAACAAATTGCAATACAACAAATTATCTGATGATGCTTGTCATGAAATGGTAAGAGTATTCAAAAAATGTAAGCTACTAATTATTGATTAAGTCAGTATGGTGTCTAATCTAATGCTAGCTAATATAAATTGTAGAATGCAGAAAATATGAAAAACTGGTCACAATGTACTTTTTGGAGGAAAACACTTAATAGGGTTTGCAGACCTGCTACAACTAACTCCCCTTAAAGTACAACCTGTATTCAAGACACTGCTACATATTATGTAAGAAGTATTGGAAATGTAAACATTTGGGAAAACTTTCAATACAAAGAGGTAATCCAAACTATGTTCCAATCATCAAATATGCATTATTCAGTTAAACTAAAGGATATAAGAGTGCGAGTCCTCACAAAAGAGGGAAAGATAGTATTACAAACCTGTCTCATCAAAACATTTCCAAGTAATGTTGCAGCTGCTGATATAATGTACAAAATATTGTTAAGGAAGAGAAGTCTATGTTTGTTTGATGCCAGCGCTTGAGGAGTGTAGTAAATTCAATGAACAATTATTGCAACTGAAAAAAGAAGAGATTGTGGAAATTAGAACAAATTATAATATGGAACATCAAGGAGTTACAGTGCTACTGACAGAAAAACTGCAATCGAAATTGGATAGTTTGAAAAGTCTATATTGAAAACTACAGGATTAGAGAAACTGTTATGTGTCCGTAAAAATTGTTGTGTAATCATACGTCATAATTTCAATGTTGAAGAAGGACTGGTGAATGGTGCAATGGGTAAAGTTATGAAATTTGTCAATTATCCAAACAAATGATGTGGAATGCTTAGCCATAAACTTTGATGATATTGCTGATGTTAGGCAGATTGGTAGATGTGTTGTACGTTTCCAACTTGTGAAAGACATGAATTTCTAGCCCAAAGCAGTTCACAGTGGGGCAGATGTATCATCCGTTTTTTTAGTCGCAAATGCTGCGATTCACAAAAAAGCAGCGTTTGCGACAAAAAACGGAAAAAGTGATGTATGATTGAAATCACATTGCAAAATTAAGGAATCGCAAAATTTGCGAGTCCTTAATTTTGCGTCAGAATTTAAGGAATTGCAAATTGCGAATTGCAATTAAGGAAAACTAAGAAATCGCTAAACAATTGTGATTATTTCGATACATACCATTTTGCAATTCTCAAATAGCGATTCTCCAAAAATCGCTATTTGAGAATCGCAAATAGGTATTTTCATACATCTGCCCCAGAGTCTTTAGCGTATGCAGTATCTATCCATAAATCACAAGGTTTAAGTGTAGATACAGGTCTTGTATTCGTAAGAGTGTATTGAAAGACGGAATGTCATATGTTGTTTTGTCGTGAATTAAAAAATGGTTTATTTCTGATTGACTTTGATGAGAAGAAAGTAAGTACTGATGTGAGCTGTGTAACATAATCAGTTAAGAGCTCAATATGCACCGCATTTAGGCCAGTGTCCGGTGGTTCAAAAAAGCAATACTGTGATTAAAGTGGAAAAGTCTATCACAGTTGAACAGAAGATGAACAAAAAGAAAATCAACAAGGAGGAAAGAAAAGAAAACTAGAGAACAATGAGAAAATACAAGGCTATCATTTGATAATAAATCTGTGGTGTACTGTTATGCAAATGTAGTGTTAAATTGACTAAGTTATTTGCCTCGTCTTACAAATTCTATTAAAGAAATAGTAGATAAAACAATGTCTTTTCAACTGTGTAGTTCAGTTGAAAAATTAAGAAGTGATAGAATTATTATGCATTCTGCTACTGGAATAAGAAAACTCACTGATGACTGTACTGGATCAGTACTGTTCTCTCAAATCTTCAGCAGGATGCTCAAGAATTTCTAATGGTAATGCTAGGACTATTAGATAAGGAAGTTGTGAATAGCAATGAATTATTATCCGAATGCTGTTGGGGAATCCAGATAAGTCCACTTGGGGTAGGGTTTTGGAGAAATGACTGAGGAGGCGGATGTCGATGGGCTTCTGTACAAGTTTGGTGCATCTACGTTTTTAAAAAAGGTTCAATTGATGGTTCTAAGGTCTGCACTTCCTCTCTGGTGTAGGGTAAGAAAATTGGTTGGTGTAGGTTATTATTCCGATTTTGCACCAATATGGGACTCCCCAGGCACACCAGACTGTATGGAGGTCCAGTTGAATCTCCCTTGATGGCAATGCAAGGGTTGTTACCCTAGGAAATCCTTAGAGCGAGGGTGGAGGATAGTCTTTCCAGGTTTAAGTATGTGCAACTGTGTTACTTGTTTTTGGCCTCGAATGTTGAGATGGGGAAAATTGGGAATTTGAGTCCACCCTGCAGGACTATAGATCTAAAAAGAGGGATGCAACTCTATGGAAATGGAAATTACTGGAAGCAGATGATAAAAAATCAGAATCAGCACACACAGTGTGGGGAGTAACCCTGGACGTAGTTCATGTAGTAGCGCTACGCGTAGCTACGCGAAGTGCACTTCGCACTACGCAAGCTACGCGTAGCTATGCGAACTGCGTAGTGCACTGTGCATGATACTGTTCACACTGATTGCTCAGTGCCATATGCTTGTCCGCACTGTGCAATCAGTGCAAACTGCATCTTGTACAGTGCAAGCGATCATTTTCTGCCGCTCGAGTAGGTTTGTACTCGAGGGGCAGCTTTTTCAACGCGGACTGGTATTTTCTCATTGCAAGCGGTTGTGAGCATACATGACCACTCACAATGAGAAACCTTACTTCCCCGCTTTGAAAATCTCGCCAGGAGGTTTATTTTCAACGCTTGCAATTGGCAGCTTGATGTTGCTGATCGCGAATGACGAAAAAGTCTCTTGAAGTTGGGGACCGTGCGCAAGCAAAAAATGCCCGCTACACTATGCGTTTTTGCTCGGTGCTACCTGCAATTTGCGTAGCATGTAGTTGCGCAAACTACGCGAGCCTAGCGTAGTCCTATGCCCAGTGTTAGCCGGGAGACACATTCCAAGGGTTGGAATTTCAGTCAATCAGATGTGACTCATTGAAATTACTATATTCAGTAGTCAAACCAGCAAATTTAAAGCAGAACCATTTTTTTTATTATTAATAGACTGTATTGGACACCTTCAAAAATAGCTAAGTTCGCCATACCACCCATTCCCAGGTGAAGAAGGTGTGGCCTTCTAAAAGCAAACTAGGATCATATTTTTTTTCGGTGCCCTAGGATAAAAGTATTTTGGTTTGGCATGGAGGCTATTTTAAAATATATAATTGTGCAGCAATTCACAGTTAGTCCTTGTGGGAGTGGATACTTTGTGCTGGGAGCAACGCGGCATTCTGTTTTACTTGATACTTATCTTCACAGTTATGTGTACATTTATAAGTAAAACCAAATAATTAATTGATGTATATATATATATATATATATATATATATATATATATATATATATATATATATTCACTGAAAAAACCATAGGTTTCACACCAGTTACCAGTTATAGTTAGGAATTAGCATTTAAAAAACCTATTAAATTCACTAAAAAAACCATAGGTTTCACATCAGTTATAGTTAGCTGGAAATTTTACTGACATAAAACCATTGAAATTCCACGTTATAGTTAGTTGGACTCACTATAACTTGCGCGTGTAATGCACTGCTGATGACGTCACATATTACATCACTCTTGACATGGTCAGTGACATCACTCATGACATCACTGATGACACCATCCAGTGAATGTGTGTCTTTCTGAAAAATAAATAAATAAGAATAAATGTTTAAATAAGTGTGTAAATGGATGTTTTTTTTAAAAAAAAATGATTGGTTAATATGTATCAGTGTTTCACTTTGTTTATAAATGGCTGCATGGATTGGTGAGTAGCTACATGTGTGTGTATATGGGTTATTAGATGTTTTTTTTAGTATCAGTATGAGTGTCTGTATAGTTTGGTGGGAGTGTTACTTAGCAAATAGATGCATCAATGACTGACTCACTGTTTGTATGTGTTTTGAAGACGGCATATGTGCAGGACTGTTTGGGTGGATGAGTGTGTATATGCGTGTGTTAGTGAGTGAATGACTGTCTCACTAGTGTCTTTATCAGTAACAAGATATGTTTTAATCTAGTATATGTGAATATTGATGTATATGAGTGATTATATGTGAGTGTTAGAGATTGAAAGACTTTTTGTTTAAATAAGTATGTGTTTCTAAAAGTGATTGTTTTAGAGAGTAAGTATGTGTAAGTTTCCTTAGAAGTAAGGTGGTAGTGTGTGTATAGCTGTATATGCAAATAAATGGGTGTTCAATAGTTTATTTGCATGTGTGAGTATGTGTGTGAGTAACTTTTGGATGACTGTCGGTGTGTAACAGGATGTATAGATGTATCACTACATATGATGAGTGAGTATATGTATGAATGACTATATAGAACTGTTGATGAATGAGTAAATGTGTATAGAGATGGTGGAATTATTGAATTGGTTGTTGTAACTGGTATGGGTATCTCCATTTTTTAAAATGTTTTAATTTATATTTGTCTTTTTGTGTTTCATGGGTTACATTACAGTGAAAGGAGGTCTGTCACTCTGTCACAAGGATGATGTCATCAGTGATGTCATAAGTGATGTCACTGACCATGTCATGAGTGATGTAATATGTGACATCATCAGCAGTGCATTACACGCGCAAGTTATAGTGAGTCCAACTAACTATAATGTGGAATTTCAATGGTTTTATGTCAGTAAAATTTCCAGCTAACTATAACTGATGTGAAACCTATGGTTTTTTTAGTGAATTTAATAGGTTTTTTAAATGCTAATTCCTAACTATAACTGGTGTGAAACCTATGGTTTTTTCAGTGAATTTCAATGGTTTTTTAAATGCTAATTCCTAAATATAACTGGTGTGAAACCTATGGTTTTTTCAGTGAATTTCATAGGTTTTTTTAATGCTAATTCCTAACTATAAGTCTCACTTTATAAGTAAGACTGTTAGCGCTCTAGTTATTAGAACACTCTGGTACATTCTGTCATTGGGCTACAGTTTGGCTACATCTGGCTGATATTTGGGCTATATTTTTTTTTTTGTCTCTGGTGGACATCTTTGGGCTACATTGGGCTACTTTGGGCTACATTTGGGCTACATTTTGGCTCTAACATATATTAAGCCCAATGTAGCACAATACATATTTTTCAAAAGTTAATTTTTTTAAAAACCACTTCAGAATAGGGCTACCTGTCCCTACAATTATCCCATTTTTTTTTTGAACGCTCCCGGTGCGCGCCCTGGGGAGCGCCCCGGAAAGCGCCCCGGAAAGCGTAATTATATGAAGCGCCCCGGTGCGCGAACCGGGAAGCGTCCCGTTAGCGCCAATGTCCCGAACGAAAACATGATTGTGACGTATTGCGTAGCCGCGTCAGCGTGATACGCACGGCGTGAGCGCACCCGGAAGTACTCGAGCGAATACGATCGTGCAACGTAAACATCCGACGCGCTTACGCTACGCGACCCGGAGCGCGCCCCCGGGCGCGCCCTGGGGCGCGTAGCGTAAGCGCGTCGGGTCATGTGACCTGAAAATAACACTTTTCATTGGTTCATAATAGTTTTGGTTTCATAATGATGAAGCCCCTGGTCTTGTGACCTGAAAATAACACTTCTCATTGGTTCAGGACAGTTTTTTTTTCCAAATGATGAAAGACCCCACCTTTTTTCCTTATTCTGACTTTGTCCTTTGACTGAGGAAGACCTGTTTGTACATCTATGTACCTTTTTGATCTTAATAATGGCTTCAGTTGCAGCGGCAGCTGGTGCATCTGCCCCACCACCACCACCACCAACAGGACCAGCTCCAAATTACATTGGTGGTCAACAAGAGGAGGAGGAGGAAGAGGAAGAGGAGGATGGGGGAAGATGGCTGCCTGAACAAAATACCCCATACAAGCCCAAGCCACACATTGTATGGGAGTTTTTTTCACTCCCAGAGGGCAAGAAAAAAGTGAATGCGGCCAAGGTAACTTGCCTAATCTGCAATGAAGAACTCTCAAGGGGCAACCCAAACAAAAAATATTCATTTGGTAACTATACCATGATTCGTCATATGACCAAAAAGCACCCTAACAACTTTTCTCGTGCAGAGCTCAGGGAACTGGCCAGTAACCTTCCCCATTCTTCAAGGACCACCTCCCAAAGAAACGAACCCACTTCATCGGGACCAGAAACATCAGAGATGATGCCTTGTATTCAGCCAAGATTTGCTGATTTTAAAATCACTTGTTCTGCATGTGGCAAGCTTATCGCCTATGGTGAAAAAAGCGTAAAGCTCATCGTCCTTGCAGGTGATAATCACAAGTGCCCCAAAAAGAAGTAATTTTTTGGGTTTTTTGTTTTTTTGCTCCAGTTGAGCCAGTTTCAATTCCCTTTTTTTTGTTTCTCCCCCTAAAAAATAAAAAAAATATATAAAACTGTTTTGAAAAGCCAAAAAAAGTACAAAATGTTCAAAAAACACAAAAAAAATATAAAACAACAAAAAGAAGAAAAAAAAAGTTCTTTTTAGAACTACCTCCAATTTCTAAAAAAAGGCTTCCTTTTTTAAAAACTGTCATTCTTTTTTCCTCATAGTACGCTCCCCGGTACGCGCACCGGGGAGCTCACTGAGCGCTCCCCCCGCGCAAAACGAAAAAAAATATATATTTTAAATGCCCCGCGGGGCCCTTTTTGAGCCCCCACATCAAACCTAGAGGTTCAAAGGGGGTCTATCCCTGACGCCTTATAGTCATTTCCCCCTTTGTTTTAGCCACCTCTTGTGTCTCGATTTGACCGAGACACAAGATGGCGGCCGCTCCGGACTGTTTCGAATGTTTACAGACACCCGAGAGCCAATCAGCTTTCCGTGCGCACCTCGCGTGTCGCGCCCGTGGCGAGTACCGGGGCGCGCCTATAGATATATATATTTTTTTTAACCTAAATTACTCAAAATCCACTGGAGCACATATCTTGAGACATAGCAAAGGCACATCGGGCTACCAGTCCCTACAATTTTGCCAAGTTTGGTGGAAATCCATTCAGCCGTTCGGGCTAAAAGTGAAATCGACCGTCCTATGGAAATTAACATGGGGAAAACGCGTTTTGGGACCCCCTTTTATCTCGGCCCCCGCTTGACGAATCCCCCCCAAACTTTCAGGGAAGGACCGGAGCGCCACGAGGCCATTTTGAGGACATTTTCAGTCAGATTCGTCAACCGGCGCCAAAGTTATTCCAAATAGAATTTTGAGATTTAACATTGAAAAAAATCCTAACTATAACTACCTACTGGCGACCGCCAGTAGGTAATATATATATATATATATATATATATATATATATATATATATATATATATATATATATACATACATCAATTAATTATTTGGTTTTACTTATAAATATACACATAACTGTGAAGATTGTCAATTTACATATAGCAGTGAAGTCAATTCAGAATGATTCCTCAAGTTGACATTACCAGATTATGAAGCTGTGCCGTTTGAAGATTTAACTACAAACGCCCATCAAGATAGGACCCCTCCAAACTGCAGATCAGAACTGAAGTCAAAGTTGTTTCTACAGAGGTATGGAAAATATATCATGGTCACTATACAATGAGTTGATGGTACTAGGTTAGAAACTGAAATTACAAACGTTAATGCTGCACAAATTTCCATCTCAAAAAGAACGTTCACAACTCTATCAATCATATTTCATGAATGAGTTAATATAGCAAAAGAAACAATTGATGGAAGGAATACTGGACAATGCAAACATTCACCCTGCAGTCATAAGGATCTGGGTTTAATCCATCATTCTTTGGCTCACTACACCACCCCAGTTTGGGCCCGGCCATATGCAAATCTGTCTTGACCCTGTTGCTTATGGGAACAGTCCAGCTCGAATAGCCCAGCCAGGCTCTCCCTGGACCGGAAACAAGCAACCTTCATCAGTCAGGCTAGCTAGAATCCAGTGTTGTAATGAGCAAGGGACCCACGTCTGGGCATACCCTTCCCACTTAGGGTGACATATGCAAAAGAAACAATTGATGGACAGAATGCTGGACAATACAAACATTCACCCCCAGTCACAAGGATCTGGGTTTAATCCATCATTTATTTGCTCTCCACACCACCCCAGTTTGGACCCAGCCATATGCAAATTTGTTGTGAACCCTTTTCCTTATGGGGACAGTCCAGCCCGAACTGCCAAGGCAGGTCCTCCCTGGACTGGAAACAAGCATCCTGCAACCGGTTTCAGGGAATCACCTTTCATCAGCCAGGCTACCTTGAATCCAGTGATGTAGTGAGAACGGGACCCACGTCTGGGCATAACCTTCCCACTTATAGCGACATATGCAAAAGAAACAATTGATGGATGGAATGCTAATATGATAATAATATAACCTCTGGACTCTATGCTAATAATATAACCTTTGGACTCTACACCATATATTTAAGATGTCAAACAGGATGGACAGCGTACAATGACATACAAGTGGCATTCAAATCTAGACTACCCAAAATGTTACCAAACTCGTATTTGCTGTTTCTAGAACCAAAGTTCTAAGGAGAATCTAAGATTGGAAAATGTGGTACTGTACTGTGTTGATGAAATATGGATTATGTTTTGCTCAGACATTATTCGTACTATTGGGAGTATTGTCTACATCAAGCTGTTAGATATGAAGGACTCTTTTTAACTGGTGGAAATGAACTTATAAAAACTTGTAGTGGGTGCAGTGAACAAGTATGACATATTTGTAATGATATACTGTGCACCTTTGTATTTTTTTAGTTTTTTACAATCCATTGATTGTTTTATTCACTGTTTCAGGGTGAGTCTTCATACAAAAAACTGTTGAAAGTAAACAAGTATGAACGCTGAAAATATGAAAAAGACATTTGTCTATGTTGAATTAAAGTATTGAATAAAAATTACTATTTGTTGTTTGGTTGCCTAATATTTGCAATGACATTGTAATATTTTTTTCTTTTGTTTTCCCAATGGTTGGAAGTCGAGATACATTACTTGTGGAAAATCAGTAATCCCGTAATGGAGTAATTGAGTTACTACTCATGTACTCATCCTATCACCCAGGCAACACAGTTGCACTAGTCCAATCATCCAGCCACTACCTAAACAGTCATCCAATCCCTCAGGTACTGCACTTAAATTCATTTAATCTCCCAGCCGCTTCTTAGGTACTTATCCAATCAACCAAGTGTTACCCAT